>NW_028121187.1:0-54448 GCF_965183815.1 Platalea leucorodia
CCAGGAGAGACCACGGGGACCCCAGGAAAGACCCCATGGACCAAAGGGACCCCAGGAGAGACCACAGGGACCCCAAGAGAGACCCCAACAAAGACCCCAGGGGGTGGGGGTAGGGAGCGTCCCCCCAGACCTTCTTCCCCTCCTCCTTCTCCTCGCGGTCGGGGGCTTTGCGGTCGGCGTCGGGGGGTCGCGGTTCCTCCTTCTTGGCCGCTTCGGCCTTCTCCTGCCGCTCCTCCTCCTCCTCCTGCTCCAGGATGCGCAGGTCGTTCTCCGTACCCCCCTCCATCTTAATCACCGCTAGGAACAAAAACCAAAATAGGGGATTCGGAAAAGGGGGTGTCACCAAAAGCGGGGTACCAAGGAGGGGTTTGGGGCGGGGGTCCCTACCGGCGTCGAGGGTTTTGATGATGGCGGGGGCGCGATCGATGTCGAGGAGGAGGTTGTCGAACCAGCCGTTCTCCGAGAGGTAGAGGAAGACGTTGAGGCGGTTCCTCAGGGCCGCCTGCGCCTCCTGCTTCCGCTTCCCCGCCTCGTCCGGGTGGTACTTGGAGCGGAACCTGTTTTGGGGGGGACACGGGGTGGGGGGGGAAACGGGGGTGTCAGAGATTGGGGGTGCAGCCCTGCCCCAGCCGGGGGTCCTGCTGCGGCAGGGGAGAGGGGACACCCCCGCTCTGTCACCCCCCCCGCTCTGTCACCCCCCTTCGGCCCCGTCTGCTTTGGGGGGGGGGGGGCAGTGGGGACCCCCCTGTCTGGCACGTCTAGGGTGGGGGGACCCCCGTTTCTTGCAGATGGGGGGGGACACCCCCATTTCTAGCAGATGGAACCCCCACTTTTTGCGGCTGGGGTATGGAGGACCCTGGGAGCAGGGGCCCCCATTTTCCCTGATGGGGTACGGGGACCCCCCATTTCCCCCGGTCACGGTAGGGGGGGACCCCCTGCCTGTCCCAATAGGACTCTGGGGACCCCCATCCTCCCCAGACAGGGCAGGGGACCCCCTTTTTGCCTTAGCTGGGATGGGGGGGGGTCCCCCACTTCCCCTGGTTGGGGTGCAGGAACCCCCACGTGCCCCGGCCAGGGAGCCCCGTTTGTCCCAAATGGGGGGGGGGGGGGGTGCAGACCCCCACTTTCCCCAACCAGGGTGTGGGGAACCCCATTTCCTCTCCTATGGGGGGCGGGGAACCCCCCATCTGCCCTGGCTGGGGGGCAGGGACCCCTGTGTCCCCCAAATGGGGTGCAGAGACCCCCATATCTGCCCCAATTGGGCTGCAGGGACCCCTGTATCCCCAAACCAGGGTGTGGGGACCCCCCATCTGCCCCAATTGGGGTACAGGGACATCTGTGTCCCCCAAACGGGGTGTGGGGATCCCCCCAACTGCCCCCAACTGGGGTACAGGGACCTCTATGTCCCCCAAACGGGGCGTGGGGATCCCCCAACTGCCCCAACTGGGGTACAGGGACCTCTGTGTCCCCCAAACGGGGTGTGGGGATCCCCCAACTGAGATACAGGGACGTCTGTGTCCCCCAAACGGGGTGTGGGGACCCTTTGTCTGTCCCACTTGGGGTGCAGGGACCCCCCCATCTACCCCAATTGGGGGTGTGGGGACCCTCGGGCCCCCCAAACAGCGTGCGGGGACCCCCCGTGCACCCCCAATTGGGGTGCAGAGACCTCCCTGTCCCCCAACCGGGTCGCAGGGACCCCCATCCGCCCCCCGCATCGGGTCAGGAGACTCCCAAATGTCCTAACACCCCCCCCACTACCACCCCCCAAATTTGGGGGGGGGGGCCAGCCCCCTGCCTCGGCCCGTTTTGGGGGGGCCGGAGCGGCAGCGGTGGTCGGCAGTGGCGGCCCCGGGGAAGGGGGTGGTTTTTTGGGGGGGGTGGGGTTGCGGTGGGTCATACATACGCTTGCCACGAGCGTCGCCGTCCGGCCGGGCCCCCGCTTCGGCGATTTGCTAATTATTATAATTTTTACCGTTTTGTTTTTTAAGCGTCGCTACGCAAAGGGAAGTAGTAAAAAAAAAAAACAAAAACAAAAAAACCACAAAAACGCTAAAAAAAAAATCATTAAAAAGAAAGGCCGAAAAGCGTAAAAACGGGGGGAGCGGGAGGGTCTCTCCCCCACTTCTCAGCCTCCGCGGGGGCCGAAAAATAAAACAACAAACGCGCGCGGGCCCTCGCTGGGGCGCCCTGCCTGCTTCCTGCGACTGTTGCTCGCTACCGGTCGCATTGTGCGCGACCCTGAGCCCTCGCTGTCTGCCCGCAGCCCCCCCAAATTGGGGGGGGGCTCGTTAAGGAATGGGTGTTAACGAGCCCGGCCGCCGGAGACATGGGGGTTAAAGGGCTCTCCAGGCTGGCGGACGTCCGGAGGGAAAACCTCGCTCGCGGCGGGCGCTTCGGAGGAGGGGAGAAAAGGGAATGGTTAACGTCCGCGCGGGTACGCGAGGGGCCGCTCGAGCCCCCCCAAATCCCGCCCACCCCCTTTTCCGTGGGGTCCCCCCCAAATCAAACCACGGGGGGCGGATGGATTCCCCCCCCTCCCCATCCCAAAACCCCGCTGGTTTAACGGGGTCGGCCGCAGCGGGGTGGCGGCGGGTGACGGGGGGGGCTTTTTTTGAGGGGGGGGGCTTTTGGGGGGGGGGGGGCTCCCCCCGACGTACCACTCCTCGTCTTTGTGAGCCAGGAAGAAATCCTGCATCTGCTGACGGCGGAAATCCAGCTTGTAGTCGTTGTAACGCTTAACGGCCTCCGTCTCGTCCACCGCGTCGTCCAGCGAGAGCAGGAACTCCTTGAAGCTCTTCATCACCGGGGGAGCCATCCCCAGGTCCACCTCCGCGATGTTCCCCAGTCTGCTTGGGGGGCGGGGGGGGTGGGGGGACACACCAGAGTCGGTATCCCCGAAACGGGGATGATCTGGGAGCGCTACGGGGTCCTTACGGGGAGATTCGGGGCCGTTACCGGGCGGTTTGGGGCCCTTATGGGGCATTTTGAGCTGTTGTTGGGCAGCTCGGGGACGTTATGAGGCTGTTTGGGCCTGTTACGGGGCAGTTTGGGGCCATTATGGGGCAGTTTGGGGCTACTAAGGGACAGTTCAGGGACGTTATGGGGCAGATTAGAACATTATGGGGCAGTTTGGGGCTACTAAGGGACAGTTCAGGGACGTTATGGGGCAGATTAGAACATTATGGGGCAGTTTGGGCTACTAAGGGACAGTTCAGGGACGTTATGGGGCAGTTTGGGGCCATTATGGGGCAGTTTGGGGCTACTAAGGGACAGTTCAGGGACGTTATGGGGCAGTTTGGGGCCATTATGGGGCAGTTTGGGGCTACTAAGGGACAGTTCAGGGACGTTATGGGGCAGATTAGAACATTATGGGGCAGTCTGGAGCTACTAAGGGACAGTTCAAGGATGTTATGGTGCAGATTAGGACATTATGGGGCAGTTTGGGGCCGTTATGGGGCAGTTTGGGGCTACTATGGGGCAGTTTGGGGCTACTATGGGGCAGTTCGGGGCTACTATGGGGCAGTTCGGGGCAGTTTGGGGCCATTATGGGGCAGTTCATGGATGTTATGGGAAAGTTTGGGGCCATTACGGGGCAGTTTGGGACATTACGGGGCAGTTTGGGGCCATTATGGGGCAGTTTGGGACATTACGGGGCAGTTCGGGGCCATTATGGCATAAGTGAGGTCCTTACAAAGCGGCTCAAAGCCTGTACGTACTGGCTCAACGCCCTTATGGAGCACCTGAGGCTGTTACTGGGCAGCTCAGGGGCGTTATGGAGCACTTTGAGAATGTTACGGGGAAGTTTGGGGGGCTTACGGGGGGGCCTGGGGTCCTTGTGGGGGATCCTGGGCTGTTACTGGGCAGCTGACGCCCTCACGTAATGGTTCGGGGCCTTTACGAGGCTGTTTGGGCCACTTATAGGGCATTTGAGCTGTTACTGGGTGGCTCAAGGACATTATGGAGTGGTTTGGTGCCCTTACGGGGCAGTTTTGGGAGTTATGGGGGTGCTCGGGGCCCCTGGGGGCAGAATTTGGGCTGTTACTGGGCAAGTTGAGGCTGTTACTGGGCGGTTTGGACCATTACCAGGTGATCCGGGCCCTTAGGGAGCGTTTTAGGCTGATACTGGGTGCCTCAGGGACATTATGGGGCTGTTCGGGGACGTCATCGGGGGCTTGGGGCCGTTACAGGACACTTCGGGGCCATGAAGGCGCAATTTGGGGCTCTTACAGCAGAACTCAGGGACGCTACGGCTCAGCCGAGTCCTTTACGGGGCGGCTCAGGGCTGATACTGGGTGGTTCGGGGTCATTATTGGGTAATTTGGGTCATTATGGGGCAGCTCAGGGCCTTGTACGATAACTCACAGCTGTTATGGGGCAGTTTGGGGTAATTACTGGGTAATTTGGGGCATTACAGGGCAGCTTGGGGCCATTACTGGGTGATTTGGGCCATTTTGGGGGCGTTACTGGTTGATTTGAACCACTTTGGGATGGTTTGGGGCCATTACCTAGGGATTTGGACTGTTTTGGGGCCATTACCAGGTGATTTGGGCTGTTATAGGGTGGTTTTGGACCATTACTGGGCGATTTGGGCTGGTTTGGGGCCATTTTGGGGCCGTTACTGGGCGATTTGGGCTGGTTTGGGGCCATCACCAGGTGGTTTGGGGCCATTTTGGGGCCACTACTGGGTGATTTGGGCCACCATGGGTTGGTTTGGGACGACTATGGGTGAGTTTTGGGGTGCTACAGGGCAGCTCGGGGGCGGGTGGACACAGGGAAGGAGCTGGGTGTTGCGGGCCAAGCTGGGGCCCCCCAAAATCGGGGGGGGGGGGGGCAGCAAATAGGGAAAGAGCCGGGGGAAACAGGACCCCCAGGGGTGCGCTGGGGGGGTGGGTGCCCAATTTGGGGGGCTCAGGACTCTGGGGACGAGTGGAGAAGGATTTTGGGGGGCGGCAAGTGGGTTTTGGGGTGCTGGGCGGGGGACATCAGGGGTCAGAGTCCTTACCTGGCCTGGATGGGGAGGATGTGGTGCTGCATGACGTGCATTTCGGGGTGCCCCCAGGGCTGGGGGGGGCCGTAGGTGGGGCCGGCGCCCCCCCCGCTGTAGGGCATGTCATAGCCGCTGTGGTAGGGGTCACCGCTGTGCTCATCCCTGGGGGGAGGCAGAGGGAAATTGGGGTCTGGGGGGGCTGCGGAGGGATCTGGGGGGGCCGGTGGTGGGGTTTGGGGGGGCTGGTGGTGGGATCTGGGGGGCAACGGTAGGGTTTGGAGGGGCCAGTGGTGGGGTTTGGGGGCTACGGCAGGGTCTGGGGGGGCCGGCAGTGGGGTCTGGGGGCTGTGGTGGAGTTTGGGGGGGGCAACAGTGGGGTCTGGGGGGCTGTAGTGGGGTCTGGGGGGCAGCAGTGGGGTCTGGGGGCCGGCTGCGGGGTCTGGGGGGCTGTAGTGGGGACTGGGGGGCAGCAGTGGGGACTGGGGGGCAGCAGTGGGGACTGGGGGGCAGCAGTGGGGACTGGGGGGTCCGGCAGTAGGGTTTGTGGGGGCAGTGGCGGGGTCTGGGGGCTGCGGCGGGGTTTGGGGGGGCAGCAGCAGGGTCTGGGGGCTGCGGCGGGGTTTGGGGGGGCAGCAGCGGGGTCTGGGGGCTGCGGCGGGGTTTGGGGGGGCAGCAGCGGGGTCTGGGGGGGCTGCGGCGGGGGGGGGTCACTCACCAGTCGCGGCGCAGACGTTTCTGGGGGGGGCTGAGCTCGTGGCGGGGAGGCGAGAAGCGTTCCCGGCGCGTCCGGTCGTAGTCCCGGTACTCGCCCCGGCTCCGGCGTTCCCGCCCGCGGTCCCAGTCCCTGCGGCAGGGAGGGGGGTGAGGGGCTTGGGGACCCCGCAGCCGAGCTGGGGACCCCCCGGGGGGGGGAGGGGGGCCGTTATCCCCCCTCCCCCGTTGCCACGAGCCCCTACCGGTCGCTCCAGTCGTCGCGGCGGCGGTCGTCCCTCTCCCGCGAGCGGTCGTAGTCGCTGCGTTCCCGCCGGAATTTGTCGCGCCGGCGCCGGTCGTACTCGTCGTCGCTGTCCCCCATGGCGCTGCGGGGACGGGGACGGGGTGGGGGTCAGCGTGGGATCCTGCCCCCCCACCCCCCCCGGGGTCCTCCGGTATCCCATCAGCCCCGGGGGGCACCCCCCCTATCCCAGAATTCCTTGGGGCTCCTCTAGAAGGACCCAGACCCCCCCCAGACCCCCAAATCCTCGAGTCCTCCACGCCCCCCCCGCCCAAGACCCCCGATATCCCATCATCCCCCACGGCCTCCCGCCAGCCCCCCCCCAATCCCGTCAACCCCCGGGCCCCCCCCCCAACCTTTACCCCCCCCCCCGAGACCCCCAGTATCCCATCATCCCCCGGGGCCTCCCTGCCCCCCCCAGACCCCCACAACCCCCCCCCCGGCCTTGACCCCCCCCACAATCCCGTCATCCCCCGCGCCCCCCTCAGGGCCCCCCCCCCGGGACCCCCCGGGACCCCCATGACGTCACGCCCGTACACCGGGGACGCCCCCCACACCGTGACGTCACGCCCGGACGCCGGGGTCCCGTCCCCTCCCCCCCCCTCCCCGGACCTGCCCGCGCGATCCCGGAGACGATCGGCTCCGCGCGCCGCCGCCCGCTCACTTCCGGTCCGGTCCGGCCGGACGTGACGTACGACGGTAGGGATTAAAAAAGGGGAGGGGCGGGAGGGGGGGCGGTGGCGGCCGCTCTAGGAAAGGCAGGAGGACCTCGCGGTTCTTCTGTGGTTTCGAGAGCGGGGGGGGGCTACCGGCGGGCTCAGCCGGTGGGGAGGGGGCGGGTGAGCCGCTCTGGGCGGGGAGGGTCGGGCTCTATGGTTTGCGGGAGGCCAGGGAGGGCGGCGCAGGCTCGAGGCGGAGCTCTCTATGGTGGCGGGGGACGCTCTAGGCGCAGCACCGGAGGGGCAGAGCTCTATGGTGCGGCGGGGGCCCGCCCTCCCGCAGGGCGCATGCGCGCGGGGGCGGGGCTCCTGCTGCGCGCGCGCCGCCGCCTTCGCCGCCTCCCATTGGCCGCCGCGCGGCGCGCGGGGGCCGCCATCTCCTCGGGGGCACGTGAGGGGGGAGGGGGAGGGCGGGCGGCCATTTTGTCTCGGCGGCACTGCGCATGCGCCCCGCCCTGAAGCCGCCCTGGGGGGCGCCATTGTTTCCCCGACGCCATTTTGCCGCCCTTTTGCCGCGCCGCGCATGCGCGGAAGAACCTCTCAGGTAACCGGTGCCCCCCAGTGCTCCCAGTATCCCCCCAGTCCCTCCCAGTACTGCCCAGTGCCCCTCCCCAGGTCCCCCCAATGCCTCAGTTTCCCTGTGTGTCCCCCCAGGGCCTCCCAGTACGTCCCAGTCCCTCTCTGGGCCCCCCCAGTACGTCCCAGTCCCTCTCTGGGCCCCCCCCAGTATGTCCCAGTTCCCCCCTCAGGGCTCCCCAGTACATCCCAGTCCCCTTCAGGGCCTCCCAGACCTCCCAGTATGTCCCAGTCCCTCTTTGGGCCCCCCCAGTAAACTCCAGGGCCCCCTCAGAGCCCCCCCAGTATATCCCAGTGCCCCCAGTCCACCCCAGTTCCCCCCAGATTCCCCCCAGTTCATCCCAGTGCACCTCAGCCTGTCCCATGCCCCTCCAGCTCCCCTCCCAGTCCATCCCAGTACCTTCAGCCTATTCCAGAACCGCCCAGAACCCCCCCAGTCCATCCCAGTGCCTCCAGCCTGTCCCAGCCCCCCTACCCCCAGGAGCCCCCAGTCCATCCCAGTGCCTCCAGTCCATCCCAGCGCCTCCAGTCCATCCCAGCCTTTCCCAATTCTCTCCAGTTCCCCTTCCAGTCCATCCCAGTGCCTCTAGCCCATCCCAGTGCCCCCCCCGAACCCCCCAGTCCATCCTAGTGCCCCAGTCCATCCCTTTTCCCCACCCACCCACCCCCAGTCTGTCCCAGTCCCCACCAGAACTCCTCCCAGTCCATCCCAGTGCACCCCAGTCCGTCCCAGTGCCCCCAGTCCATCCTAGTCCCCCCCACAGGGCCCCCCCCAGTATATCCCAGTCTCTCCCAGTACATCCCAGGCCCCCCCAGACCCTCCTAGTCCATCCTAGTCCCCACCAGTCCACCCTGGTCCCCCCCAAGTCCCTCCTAGTCCCCCCCAGGGCTCCTGAGTCCATCCCAGTCTCTCCCAGTCCCTCCCAGTGCCCCCCATGTCCATCCCAGACCCCCCAGTCCCCCCCGGGCCACCCTAGTCTATCCCAATCCCCCCCCAGGATCCCTCAGTCCATCCCAGTCCCTCCCGGTCCCTCCCAGTGCCCCCCATGTCCATCCCAGACCCCCCAGTCCCCCCCCAGGGCCACCCTAGTCTATCCCAATCCCCCCCCAGGATCCCCCAGTCCATCCCAGTCCTTCCCAGGCCCCCCCTAGTGCATCCCAGTCCCTCCCAGGGCCCCCCCAGTCCATCCTGGTCCCCCCCAGTCCCTCTCAGTCCCTCTCAGGGCCCCCCCAGTCCCTCTCAGGGCTCCCCTAGTCCATCCCAGTCCCTCCCAGGGCCCCCCCTGTCCCCCCCCAGTCCCTCTCAGGGCCCCCCTAGTCCATCCCAGTCCCTCCCAGGGCCCCCCTAGTCCATTCCAGTCCCCCCCCAGTCCCTCCCAGTCCCCCCCAGGGCCCCCCCAGCCCCTCCTGGGGTCGTGGCCCCACATCCTGCCCCCGCCCGACCCGGGGAAGCGCTCAACAAAGGAGTTTCCTGCTGGGGGGGGCCCGGGTCCCCTCCCTCCCGGCCGCCCGGGTCCCCTCCCTGCCGGACGCCTGGGTCCCCTCCCTGCCAAGGGGGGGCTCGGGGCGGGGGGGGGGGGAGACGCAGCCCGGACGCCTGGGTCCCCGCCGTGGGCCCGAGCGGACGGACGGACGGACAGCCAGACAGCCGGACGCTTTCCCACCGCCTCGAGTTGCCCAAAGTTACCCAAACTTTCCTCAAAATCCCTCCCCCCGCACGCCTGGGTCCCCCCCACCCGGAGGCCTGGGTGCCCCCCCGGACGCCTGGGTCCCCTGGGGGGGCCGGGGGGGTGGGGGGTGGGCGAGGGCAGCCCGGACCCCTGGGTGCCCCGGGGCCGCGATGGGGCTGTGGCTGCTCTGGCTGTGGGTGCCGCTGGGCTTCGCTGAGGAGGGTGAGTGACCGGGAGGGGGGGGGTCCCTGGGGGTGGGGAGGGGTCCCTGGGGCTGGGGGCTGGGGAGGGGGGGTGTCTGGGGCCCCTGGGGCTGGGGAGGGGGGGGTCCCTGGGGCTGGGGAGGGTCCCTGGGGCTGGGGAGGGGTCCCTGGGGCTGGCGGCTGGGGACAGGGGGGTCCCTGGGGCTGGGGAGGGGGGGTCCCTGGGGCTGGGGGGGTCCCTGGGGCTGGGGGGGTCCCTGGGGCTGGGGGTCCTGGGTGCCTGGGTCCTCTTGGGATGGGGGTCCCAGATTCCTGTGTCCCCTGGGGAGGGGGGTCCCGGATTCCTGGGTCCCCCCAGGATGGGGAGGGGGTCCCGGACGCCTGGGTTCCCTGGGGAGGGGGGTCCCAAACACCTGGGTCCCCGTGGGATGGAGATCCCGAAATCTGGGGTCCCCTGGGGATGGGGGTCCCGGACGCCTGAGTCCCCTCAGGATGGGGGTCTTGGACCCCCCCTCCCCATCCCGAGGGGCCCCAGGTGTCCGGGGATGGGGGGGGTGCAGCGGGGGGACCCAGGCGCCCGGGGTCCCCTCACCCCCCCTCTCCCCCCCCCCCCAGAGACGCTGCTGAACACGCGGCTGGAGACCACCGACCTCAAGTGGACGGTGTACCCGCCGGGGGAGGGGCAGGTGAGGGGACACGGGGACGGGGGGGGGCACCGGGGGGTCCCCAATGCCGCTCACCTCCCTGGCCCCTTCGCCCGGGTCCCCCCGTCCCGTGTCCCCCCCATCCCCCCTGTCCTCCCCTGCCCCCCCATGTCCCCCCGTCCCCTGTGTCCCCCCCATCCCTCATGTCCCCGTGGCCCCCATCCCTCATGTCCCCCCGTGTTCCCTCATGTCCCCCATCCCTCATGTCCCCCCATGTCCCCCCCCGTGGCCCCTCATGTCCCCCCACATCCCCTCATGTCCCCCCATCCCTAATGTCCCCCCATGTCCCCCCCGTGGCCCCTCATGTCCCCCTATTCCTAATGTCCCCCCGTGTCCCCCCATCCCTAACGCCCCCTGTGTCCCCCCCATGTCCCCCCATGCCCCTCTGTGTCCCCCCGTCCCTGATGTCCCGCCATGTCCCCCCATTCCTAACACCCCCCCGTGTCCCCCCCATGTCCCCCCCATCCCTAACGCCCCCCCCGTGTCCCCCCGTGTCCCCCCCGTCCCTAATGACCCCCGTGTCCCCCCGTGTCCCCCCCGTCCCTAACGCCCCCCCCGTGTCCCCCCGTGTCCCCCCCGTCCCTAACGCCCCCCCCGTGTCCCCCCGTGTCCCCCCCATCCCTAACGCCCCCCCGTGTCCCCCCGTGTCCCCCCCGTCCCTAACGCCCCCCCCGTGTCCCCCCGTGTCCCCCCCATCCCTAACGCCCCCCCGTGTCCCCCCGTGTCCCCCCCGTCCCTAACGCCCCCCCCGTGTCCCCCCGTGTCCCCCCCGTCCCTAACGCCCCCCCGTGTCCCCCCGTGTCCCCGCAGTGGGAGGAGCTGAGCGGCCTGGACGAGGAGCGGCAGGCCTCGGTGCGCACCTTCGAGGTGTGCTCGGGGCTGGGCCCCCCCGGGCCCCCCCAGAACAGCTGGCTGCGCTCCGCCTGGGTGCCCCGCCGCGGCGCCACCCACGTCTACGCCGAGCTGCGCTTCACCCTGCTGGCCTGCGACAGCCTGCCGCGCCCGCGCCACGCCCAGCGACGCCGGCGGGGGGCCGACGACGACCGCCCCGGCCACCACGGTGCCCTTGGCAACGGCCCCGGCGACCACCGGGCTCTGAGGGGTGGTCCTGGCAACCGCGACGCCCTTGGCAACCGCCCCGGCAACCGCCCCGGCAGCCACGATGCTCTTGGCGATGGTCCTGGCAACGGCCACGGCAACCACGGTGCCCTTAGCAACCGCCCCGGCGGCAATGATGCCCTTAGCAACAGCCCTGGCAACCACGGTGCTCCCGACAACCACCGAGGCAACCACCCCGGCAACGGTCCCGGCAACCACGATGCCCTTGGCAACGGCCCCAGCAGCTACGATCTCCTTAGCAACAGCCTTGGGAACCATGTTTCTCCTAGCAACAACCCTGGCAACGGGCCCAGCAACCACGTTACCGTTAGCAACGGACCTGGCAACCATGGTTCTCTTAGCAACAACCTCAGCAACGGCCTTGGCCACCACGATGCCCTTAGCAACGGCCTTGACAGCTACCGTGCCCTTAGCAACGGCCTTGGCAACGAGCCCAGCAGACACGATGCCCTTAGCAATGGCCATGGCAACCACGATGCCCTTAGCGCCAGCGTCGGCAACCACCGCGCTCTTAGCGACGGCCTTGGCAACAGGCCCAGCGACCACGACGCTCGTAGCAACGGCCTTAATAACGACCCCGGCAGCCACGTTACCCGTAGCAACGGCCCTGGCAACCGCGATGCCCTTAGCAACGGCCCCGCCGCCCCCCGCCGCCGCCGCAGCCCCGCCGCGGCCTCCCCCCGCCCTTGCAAAGAAACCTTCAACGTCTTTTACCACGAGGCGGACGCCGACACGGCGACGGCGCTGACGCCGCCCTGGATGGAGAACCCCTACATCAAGGTGGACACGGTGGCGGCCGAGCATCTCTCGCGCCGGACGGCCGGCAGCGCCGGCGGCCGCCCGGCCGGCCGGATCAACCGTAAAACGTTACGGTTGGGACCTTTGAGCCGCGCCGGTTTTTATTTGGCTTTCCAAGATTTGGGGGCCTGCATGGCGCTGCTCTCCGTCCGGCTGTACTTCCAGCGCTGTCCCGAGGTGACGGCGCGCCTGGCGCGGTTTCCCGCCACCGTCCCGCGGGAGCTGGTGGCGGCGGTGGCCGGGCAGTGCCTGGAGGGGGCCGTGCCCGTCGGCGCCGGCGCGCCCGTCATGTATTGCCGGGAGGACGGGCGATGGGCAGAGCCCCCCGCCCAGGGCTGCGTCTGCGGCCCCGGCAGGGAGCCCGACGGGGGGCTGGGGTGTCGCGGTGAGCGGGGGATGGGGTAAAATGGGGCGGGGGGGGGGTGGGGGTGCAATGGGGCGGGGGATGGGGTGCAATGGGGCGGGGGATGGGGTAAAATGGGAGAGAAACGGTGAAATGCGGCAGGGGATGGGGTAAAATGGGGGGGAAATCACGGAACGGATGGAGGTAAAATGGGGTGGGAAATGGGGGTGCAATGGGGGAAGGGATGGGGTAAAATGGGGGGGAAATGGGGGTGCAATGGGGCAGGGGTGGGGTAAAATGGGGGGGAAATGGGGGTAAAATGGGGGTGCAGTGGGGCAGGGGATGGGGTGCAATTGGGGGGAAATGGGGGTGCAATGGGGCACGGGTGGGGTAAAATGGGGGGAATGGGGCGCAATGGGGCGGGGTTGGGGGTGCAAGGGGGTGCACCCGGACGCCGGGGTCCCCCCCTGACCCCCTCTTTCCCTCCCCCCCCCCAGCCTGCGCCCCCGAAACCTTCAAGGAGGAGGCGGGGGGGGGTCGGTGCGAGCCCTGCCCCCCCTTCAGCCAGGCCCCGGCCCCCGGTGCCACCGCCTGCCCCTGCCGCCCCGGCTTCTACCGGGCCCCCGGCGAGGGGCCCGCGCTCCGCTGCTCCGGTCAGCACCCCGGGGGGCCCCATCCTGCGTCCGGGGGGGGTCCCCGATCCCTGGGTCCTTGGGGGGGGGCTGGGGGGCCTGATCCTGGGTCCTGGGGGGGGCTGGGGGGGGTCCCCGATCCCTGGGTCCTTGGGGGGGGGCTGGGGGGCCTGATCCTGGGTCCTGGGGGGGGGCTGGGGGGGGTCCCCGATCCCTGGGTCCTTGGGGGGGGGGGGCTGGGGGGGGTCCCCGATTCCTGGGTCCTTGGGGGGGGGCTGGGGGGCCCGATCCTGGGTCCTGGGGGGGGGCTGGGGGTGGTCCCCGATCCCTGGGTTCATGGGGGGGGGCTGGGGGGCCGGATCCTGGGTCCTGGGGGGGGGCTGGGGGTGGTCCCCGATCCCTGGGTTCATGGGGGAGGGGGCTGGGGGGGTCCCTGATCCCTGGGGGGGGGCGGAAGTGGGGTGTCCGGACCCCTGGGTCCATGGGTGGGGGGGAGATGGGGTGCCTGGACCCCCGTGTCTGGGGGGGTCGGGCACCCGGATGCCCGGGTCCATGGGTTTGGGGGGGGGTCCCGTCACCCAGACCCCCAATTCTCCCTCCCTATGGGTGCCACCCCCCCTCACCCCCCCCTTGCCCCCCCCCCAGCGCCCCCCTCGGCCCCCCGCAGCGTGGTGGCTCGGCTGAACGGCTCCGGGGTGCGCCTGGAGTGGAGCACCCCCCGAGACGGGGGGGGTCGCCCCGATCTCACCTACGCCGTGGGGTGCCGGGCCTGCCCCGAGCGGGCGCCCTGCGGCCCCTGCGCCCGCCTCACCTTCTCCCCCGGCACCGCCGGCCTGCGGGGTCGCGGCGTCGCCGTCGCCGGCCTCCGGCCCTACGTCACCTACACCTTCACCGTCACCGCCCGCAACGGCGTCTCTCACCTCAGCCCCCACCCGCCCCCCGCGGAGGAGGTCAATGTCACCACCACCAAGGACGGTGAGAGCAGGGGGGGGACACGGACCCCCAGACCTGCCCTGGGACCCCCCATAACCCCCCCTGGGACTCCCAGACCCACCCTGGGACCCCCCATAACCCCCCTGGGACCCCCAAACCTGCCCTGGGACCCCCTAACCCACCCTGGGACCCCCTAACCCACTCTGGGACCCCCAGACCCACCCTGGGACCCCCTAACCCACCCTGGGACCCCCAGACCCACCCTGGGACCCCCAGACCTGCCCTGGGACCCCCCATAACCCACCCTGGGACCCCCTAACCCACTCTGGGACCCCCAGACCCGCTCTGGGACCCCATAACCCACCCTGGGACCCCCAGACCCCCCCTGGGACCCCCAGACCTGCCCTGGGACCCCCCATAACCCCCCCTGGGACCCCCAAACCTGCCCTGGGACCCCCCCTAACCCACCCTGGGCCCCCAGACCTGCCCTGGGACCCCCCATAACCCCCCCTGGGACCCCCAAACCTGCCCTGGGACCCCCCGTAACCCACCCTGGGCCCCCCAGATCTGCCCTGGGACCCCATAACCTGCCCTGGGCCCCCCCAACCCACCCTGGGACCCCCCCCAACCCGCCCTGGGACCCCTAACCCACCCTGGGCCCCCCAGACCTGCCCTGGGACCCCCTAACCCACCCTGGGACCCCCAGACCTGCCCTGGGCCCCCCAGACCTGCCCTGGGACCCCCTAACCCACCCTAGGACCCCATAACCTGCACTGGGACCCCCTAACCCACCCTGGGCCCCCCAGACCCGCCCTGGGACCCCCCCCTAACCCACCCTGGGACCCCCTAACCCACCCTGGGACCCCCAGATCCACCCTGGGACCCCCTAACCCGCCCTGGGGCCCCCAGACCTGCCCTGAGACCCCCCTAACCCACCCTGGGACCCCCAGACCCACCCTGGGACCCCCAGACCTGCCCTGGCACTCCCTAACCCACCCTGGGACCCCCAGACCCACCCTGGGCCCCCCATAACCCGCCCTGCGCCCCCCTAACCCGCTCTGGGACCCCCAGACCTGCCCTGGAATGCCATTACCTGCCCTGGGTCCCCCAGACCCGCTCTGGGACCCCCCCAACCCACCCTGGGACCCCCAGACCTGCCCTGGGACCCCTAACCCACCCTGGGCCCCCCAGACCCGCTCTGGGACCCCCAGACCCACCCTGGGACCCCCTAACCCGCCCTGGACCCCCCAGACCTGCCCTGGGCCCCCCATAACCCGCCCTGCGCCCCCCTAACCTGCTCTGGGTCCCCCAGACCTGCCCTGGAATGCCATTACCTGCCCTGGGTCCCCCAGACCCACCCTGGGACCCCCAGACCTGCCCTGGGACCCCTAACCCACCCTGGGCCCCCCAGATCCGCTCTGGGACCCCCTAACCCGCTCTGGGACCCCCAGACCCCCCCTGGGACCCCCAGACCCGCTCTGGGACCCCCTAACCCACCCTGGGACCCCTCCTGGGACCCCAAAGCCTCCCTAGGACTCCCAGGGGACCACCCAGGACCCTTTCACCCACCCTGGGAACCCACTGGGACCCCCGTCACCCCCCTGATCCCCCCCCCGCAGTGCCGCTGCCGGTGTACGACGTGGTCCGCGTTGGGGGGTCCCCCACGGGGGTGACGCTGTCGTGGCCGACCCCCCCCCCGGCTCCTCCCGGGGGCCACGTCCTCGACTACGAGGTCAAGTACTACGAGAAGGTGAGGGGGGCCGGGGGGCATCGGGGGGCTCCTGAGGGAACTGGGGGGTCCTGGGGGTACTGGGGGGCCCTGAGGGGCATTTGGGGGGTCCTGGGGATATTAAAGAGCTGATGGGGGCTTTGAGGGGGTCCCAAGGGACATTGGGAAGGGTTTGGGGGGCCGTGGGGGGCTTCTGGGGACATTTGGGTGTTTTGCGGGCTACTGGGGGGTCCTGGGGGGGTTTTGGAGGGCTCCTCAGGCCCATTTGGGGGACTACTGGGGGGTCCTGGGGACTACTGGGGGGTCCTGAGGGTTACTGGGGGGGGTCCTGGGTGGCACTGGGGCTCCCAAGACACATCGAGGGGGCTTTTAGGGGGTTCAGGGGGATATTTTGGGGTGCTGGGGGGCACTTGGGGGTCTTGGAGGGGTCCCAAGGGACAGTGGGGGGTCCCTGGGGGGCACTGGGGGGAGGCCAGGGGTGTTTCAGGGGCTCTGGGTGGGTATTGGGGGGTCCTGGGCCAAGGGGGGGGGCTCTGACCCCCGCAGGTGGGGGGGGGCGAGGGCCCCCCCATGTTCCTGAAGGTGCCGGCGCCGCGGGCGGAGCTGGGGGGGCTGCGCCGGGGGGGGCTCTACGGGGTGCGGGTCCGCGCCCGCTCCGAAGCCGGTTACGGGGACTTCGGCCCTGAGACCGCCGTCACCACCCAGGGCGCCGGTGAGCCCCCCCAAACCTCCCCAATCCCCCGGGACCCCTCCAACCCCCCCCAACTCCCCCTGGGACCCCCCAAACCTTCTGGGAGCCTCGAACTCTCCCCCAACCCCTCCCAGGACCCCCCAAAACCCTCTTGGGACCCCCACACCCCCTTTGGGACGCTGCTGACCCCCCCGATGCTCCTGGGACCCCCCTGGGACCCCTCAGGACCCCTCGTATCCACCATGACCCCCCTGGGACCCTTTGGGACCCCTCCCATCCCCCGGGACCCCCCTGGGACCCCCCTGGGACCCCCCTGACACCCTGGGACCCCCCTGGGACCCCCTGGGATCCCCCTATCCCCCATTATAACCCCCCTGGGACCCCCCCAACCCCCCCGTGACCCCTTTGGGACCCTGGGGGCCCCCCCCCCGGGTCCCCCGGCACTGACGGCTGCCGGCAGAGGGGTCCCGGGGGGAGCACGGGGGGCTGGTGGCGGGGGCTGCCGCCCTGGGGGGGCTCCTGGTGCTGGCGCTGCTCGCGGGGACCCTGCTCTGCTTCAGGTGAGGGGGGGCTCGGGGGGGTCGGGGTTTCCCTGGGGGGCTTGGAGGGGAGCCTGGGGGGGCTCTGGGGGGTCCTGGGGGGCTCGGGGGGGTCCCTGAGGGGCTTAGAGGGATCCAGGGGGGCTCTGGGGGGCTTGGGAGGGGCCGGGGGTTCCCTGGGGAGGCTCGGGGGGGGGGGTCCTGGGGGGCTCTGGGGGTCCTGGGGGGTCCCTGGGATCTCAGGGTGGGCCAGGGGGGTCCCTGGGGGGGCTCAGGGGGATCCTGGGGGGCTCTGGGGGTCCTGGGGGGTCCCTGGGATCTCAGGGTGGGCCAGGAGGGGGTCCCTGGGGAGGCTCGGGTGGGGGGTCCTGGGGGGCTCTGGGGGTCCTGGGGGGTCCCTGGGATCTCAGGGTGGGCCAGGGGGGTCCCTGGGGGGGCTCAGGGGGATCCTGGGGGGCTCTGGGGGTCCTGGGGGGTCCCTGGGATCTCAGGGTGGGCCAGGGGGGTCCCTGGGGGGCTCTGGGAGGTCTCTGAGGGGCTTAGGGGGATCTGGGGGGGCCCTGGGAGGGGCCGGGGGGTCCCTGGGGGTCCCAGGGGTGGGGGGGAGCCGGGGGGGGTCTCGGGGGGGCTGCACTCACCCTGTGCGTCCCCACCCGCAGGCGCCACAGCCACCGGCACAAGGAGGACGCGGATCGGCACGGCCACCGTCCCGCGGGGCACGGTGAGCGCCCCGTCGCCCCAGTGTCACCCAGTGTCACCCCAGTGTCACCCTGGGTCACCCCACTGTCACCCAAGGTCACCCCAGTGTCCCCATGGTGACCATCTCGGTGTCCCCACGTCCCCTGGGTGACAGTGACGGTGATGACGGCGCTGTCCCCATGTCCCCACCTCCCTGGGGATGGCCTCGGTGTCCCCACGTCCCTGTGGTCACCATCTCGGTGTCCCCACGTCCCCTGGGTGACGGTGACGGTGATGACGGCGCTGTCCCCATGTCCCCACCTCCCTGGGGATGGCCTCGGTGTCCCCACGTCCCTGTGGTCACCATCTCGGTGTCCCCACGTCCCCTGGGTGACAGTGACGGTGATGACGGCACTGTCCCCATGTCCCCACGTGCCTGGGGACGGCCTCGGTGTCCCCACATCCCCATGGTGCTGGTGGTGGCATCCCCGTGTCACCGTCCCCTGTAACCACGGCGAGGGTGGGGCTGGCGTCCCCCCGGGGTGGGGGGTGACAGCGGGGTGACAGCGGGGTGACAGCCGGTGCCGGTGACAGGGGGAAAGCTGTACATCGACCCCCTCACCTACGAGGACCCCGGGGTGGCCCTGAGGGACTTCGCCCAGGAGATCGACGTCGCCTGCGTCAAGATCGAGGAGGTCATCGGGGCAGGTGACATCCCCCGGCCCCGATGATGTCCCCAACAACGTCCCTATGGGTGTCCCCAATGTCCGTGTCCCTACGCGCGTTCTCGGAGATGTCCCCAAGGATGTCCCCAAGGATGTCCCCATCCCTGTCCCCATCCCTGTCCTCATCGCTGTCCCCGTTGATATCCCCATCCGTGTCCCCACCCATCTAAGTCCCCAATGATGTCCCCATCCCTGTCCCCCCGATGTCCCCATCAACATCCCCCCCTCTGTCCCCAGGGGAGTTCAGGGAGGTGGGGGGGGGCTCTGGGGTGACGTGTCCCCCCTTCTGTCCCCAGGGGGTCTCTGGGGTGATGTGTCCCCCCCTCTGTCCCCAAGGGGGGCTCTGGGGTGACGTGTCCCCCCCTCTGTCCCCAGGGGAGTTCGGGGAGGTGGGGGGGGCTCTGGGGTGACGTGTCCCCCCCTCTGTCCCCAGGGGAGTTCGGGGAGGTGGGGGGGGCTCTGGGGTGACGTGTCCCCCCCTCTGTCCCCAGGGGAGTTCGGGGAGGTGTGGGGGGCTCTGGGGTGACGTGTCCCCCCCTCTGTCCCCAGGGGAGTTCGGGGAGGTGGGGGGGGCTCTGGGGTGACGTGTCCCCCCCTCTGTCCCCAGGGGAGTTCGGGGAGGTGTGGGGGGCTCTGGGGTGACGTGTCCCCCCCTCTGTCCCCAGGGGAGTTCGGGGAGGTGTGGGGGGGGGGGGTCTGGGGTGACGTGTCCCCCCCTCTGTCCCCAGGGGAGTTCGGGGAGGTGTGGGGGGGCTCTGGGGTGACGTGTCCCCCCCTCTGTCCCCAGGGGAGTTCGGGGAGGTGTGGGGGGGGCTCTGGGGTGACGTGTCCCCCCCTCTGTCCCCAGGGGAGTTCGGGGAGGTGGGGGGGGCTCTGGGGTGACGTGTCCCCCCCTCTGTCCCCAGGGGAGTTCGGGGAGGTGTGGGGGGGGGGCTCTGGGGTGACGTGTCCCCCCCCTCTGTCCCCAGGGGAGTTCGGGGAGGTGTGGGGGGCTCTGGGGTGACGTGTCCCCCCCTCTGTCCCCAGGGGAGTTCGGGGAGGTGTGGGGGGGGGGCTCTGGGGTGACGTGTCCCCCCCTCTGTCCCCAGGGGAGTTCGGGGAGGTGTGGGGGGCTCTGGGGTGACGTGTCCCCCCCTCTGTCCCCAAGGGGGGCTCTGGGGTGACGTGTCCCCCCCTCTGTCCCCAGGGGAGTTCGGGGAGGTGGGGGGGGCTCTGGGGTGACACGTCCCCCCCTTCTGTCCCCAGGGGAGTTCGGGGAGGTGGGGGGGGCTCTGGGGTGACGTGTCCCCCCCTCTGTCCCCAGGGGAGTTCGGGGAGGTGTGGGGGGGCTCTGGGGTGACGTGTCCCCCCCTCTGTCCCCAGGGGAGTTCGGGGAGGTGTGGGGGGCTCTGGGGTGACGTGTCCCCCCTCTGTCCCCAGGGGAGTTCAGGGAGGTGTGGGGGGGGCTCTGGGGTGACGTGTCCCCCCCTCTGTCCCCAGGGGAGTTCGGGGAGGTGGGGGGGGCTCTGGGGTGACGTGTCCCCCCCTCTGTCCCCAGGGGAGTTCGGGGAGGTGGGGGGGCTCTGGGGTGACGTGTCCCCCCCTCTGTCCCCAGGGGAGTTCGGGGAGGTGTGGGGGGCTCTGGGGTGACGTGTCCCCCCCTCCATCCCCAGGGGAGTTCGGGGAGGTGTGGGGGGGCTCTGGGGTGACGTGTCCCCCCCTCTGTCCCCAGGGGAGTTCGGGGAGGTGTGCCGGGGCCGGCTGGCGCTGCCGGGGCGCCCCGAGTCGCCGGTGGCGGTGAAGACGCTGAAGGGGGGCGCGGGGGAGCGGCAGCGCCGGGATTTCCTGGGGGAGGCCGCCCGCATGGGGCAGTTCGCCCACCCCAACGTGGTGCGGCTGCGCGGGGTGGTGACGGCCAGCGCCCCCGCCATGATCCTCACCGAGTTCATGGAGAACGGCGCCCTCGACGCCTTCCTGCGGGTACGGGGACAGCAGGGGGACGTGGGGACGTCGGGGGACGTGGGGGGACACAGGGACGTGGGGGGATATATGGGCGCCACAGGGAACATGTGGAATCTGGGGGACGTGGAGGACATGGGATAAAGGGGGACGGGGGGGGATATAGGGGACATGAGGGGATGTGGGATATGGGGACATGGGGGACGTGGGAGGATATAGGGGACACAGGGGACACGTGGGATATGGGGACATGGGGGACGTGGGAGGATGTAGGGGACACAGGGGACACGTGGGATATGGGGACATGGGGGACGTGGGAGGATATAGGGGACACAGGGGACACGTGGGATATGGGGACATGGGGGACGTGGGAGGATATAGGGGACATGAGGGGATGTGGGATATGGGGACATGGGGGACGTGGGAGGATATAGGGGACACAGGGGACACGTGGGATATGGGGACATAGAGGACATCAGGAACATGGGGGACACGTGGGACATGGGGGACGTGGGGTATGGGGGACATGAGGGACATGGGGGGACATCTGGGACATGGGGGACACAGGGGACGTGGGATATGGGGGGCCATGGGGGGACATGAGGGACATGGGGGACACAGGGTGACACTGCGGACACAGGGGACACCGGTGACACTGGGGACGGTCACCCTTCTCTCGCACAAGGTGACCGTGTCCCCCCCCCCTCCCCGCGGTGTCCCCCCAGGGCCGGGTGGGGACGCTGGGGACGCTGCAGCTGGTGGCCATGCTGCGGGGCATCGCGGCCGGCATGCGGTACCTGGCCGAGACCGGCTTCGTCCACCGCGACCTGGCCGCCCGCAACATCCTGGTGGACGCCCAGCTGGTCTGCAAGGTCTCCGACTTCGGGCTCTCCCGCGCCCTGGAGGAGGAGAGCTCGGCCGACCCCACCTACACCAGCTCCCTGGTGAGGCCACCCCCGCGGGGCTGCCCGGGCGCCTGGGTCCTCGGTGGGGACGGGGTCCCACCAGGGCTGGGGTCCCACCAAGGTTGAGGTTCCCTGGAGGCCTGGGTCCCAGTGGGGCTGGGGTCCCACCAGGGCTGGGGTTCCCTGGAGGCCTGGGTCCCACCAGGGTTGGGGTCCCACCAGGGTTGGGGTTCCCCAGAGGCCTGGGTCCCAATGGGGCTGGGGTCTCTCTGGGGCTGGGGTCTCTCAAGGGTTGGGGTCCCACCAGGGCTGAGGTTCCCTGAAGGCCTGGGTCCCAATGGGGTTGGGGGTCTCTCAAGGGTTGGGGTCCCACCAGGGTTGGGGTTCCCCAGAGACCTGGGTCCCAATGGGGCTGGGGTCTGTCCAGGGCTGGGGTCTCTCAAGGGTTGGGGTCCCACCAGGGCTGAGGTTCCCTGAAGGCCTGGGTCCCAATGGGGTTGGGGTCTCTCAAGGGTTGGGGGTCTCTCAAGGGTTGGGGTCCCACCAGGGTTGGGGCTCCCCAGAGGCCTGGGTCCCAATGGGGCTGGGGTCTCTCCGGGGCTGGGGTCTTTCCAGGCCTGGGGTCTCTCAAGGGCTGGGGTCCCACCAGGGCTGAGGTTCCCCGGAGGCCTGGGTCCCAATGGGGCTGGGGTCCCACCAGGGCTGAGGTTCCCTGAAGGCCTGGGTCCCAATGGGGCTGGGGTCTCTCAAGGGTTGGGGTCCCACCAGGGCTGAGGTTCCCTGAAGGCCTGGGTCCCAATGGGGTTGGGGTCTCTCAAGGGTTGGGGTCCCACCAGGGCTGGGGTTCCCCAGAGACCTGGGTCCCAATGGGGCTGGGGTCCCACCAGGGCTGGGGTCCCACCAGGGGTGGGGTTCCTCGGATGCCTGGGTCCAAATGGGGTTGGGGTCCCACCAGGGTTGGGGTTCCCTGGAGGCCTGGGTCCCAACGGGGTTGGGGTCTCTTCAGGGTTGGGGTCCCTCAGAGACACCTGGACCCCACCAGGGCTGGGGTCTCTCCAGGGTTGGGGTTCACCTGGAGGCCTGGGTCCCAGTGGGGTTGGGGTCCCACCAGGCTTGGGGCACCTCTGGGCTTGGGGTTGGGGTCTCTCCAGGGTTGGGGTTCCTCGGAGACACCTGGGTCCCACCAGGGTTGGGGTCCCTCAAGGATCTGGGGTCCCGCAGGGGGTGGGCTCCCCTGGGGGGGGCTGGGATCCCCCGGACGCCGGGGTCCCCCACGATCTCCCCATCCGCAGGGGGGGAAGATCCCGATCCGGTGGACGGCGCCGGAGGCCATCGCCTTCCGCAAGTTCACCTCGGCCAGCGACGTCTGGAGCTACGGCATCGTCATGTGGGAGGTGATGTCCTTCGGCGAGCGGCCCTACTGGGACATGTCCAACCAGGACGTGAGTCGCCCCGGGCGCCCGGCGCGGCGGGAGGGGACGGGGGTCCCCACCCGGACCTCGGGGTCCCACCCGGACGCCGGGGTCCCCAGGAGGTGGGGGGGGGGGGCCCAGGTGCTGGCGGGGGCGGTTGGAGCCTCGTTAGGAGCAGCTGGGGGTAATTAATGAGGGGTCACGAGGGGCAATCAGCCCTGGGCCGCCCGGGAGGGGGCCCAGCTGCCGCGCCCGGGGGTCCTGGTAGGTCTGGGGGTCCCCTGGGCTCCTGGGTCCCCCCTTGAGACCCCAGGAGGGGGTTTGGGGGGGCCCCTATAGGGCAGGGGCGCTCCCCCAGATGCCTGGACCCTCCGTGGGGCAGGGGGTCCCCTGGGTCCCTGGGAGGGGGCTCGGGGGGGCCCGGGCACCTGGGTCCTCGGTAGCTCGGGGGTCCCCCAGACGCCTGCGTCCCCTCTGGACGCCTGAGAGCCCAGGAGGGGTTTGGGGGGGCCCAGATGCCGGGGTCCCCCCTGGGGCAGGGGCTCTCCCGGCCCCGTGGGTCCCCATGGGGCAGGGGGTCCCCCCCCGGCCGCCGGGGTCCCCTGAGCTCGTGTCCCCCCCAGGTGATCAACGCCATCGAGCAGGATTACCGCCTGCCGCCGCCCCCCCGCTGCCCCACGGCGCTGCACCGCCTGATGCTGGACTGTTGGCAGCGCGACCGCAACGCCCGCCCCCGCTTCCCCGACATCGTCAGCGCCCTCGACCGCCTCATCCGCCACCCCGCCACCCTCCGCGTCACCGCCCCCGACACCCACCGGTACGCCTGCGGCCCTGGGTGGGGGTCCCGAACGCCTGGGGCCCTGGGTGGGGGGTCCCGAACACCTGGGTCCCTGGGTGGGGGGGTTCTTGGACACCTTAGTCCTTGGGTGGGGGGTCTTGGACGCCTGGGTCCCTGGGTGGGGGTCTCCTGGACACCTGGGTCTATGGGTGGGGGTCCCAGACAGCTGGGTCCCTGGGTGGGGGGCAGCCCGGGTGCCTGGGTCCCTGGGTGGGGGGGTTCTTGGACACCTGGGTCCCTGGGTGGGGGGTCCCAAACGCCTGGGTCCCTGGGTGGGGGTCTCCTGAATGCCTGGGTCCCTGGGTAGGGGGGTTCTTGGACACCTGGGTCCTTGGGTGGGGGGTCCCGGACGCCTGGGTCCCTGGGTGGGGGGGTTCTTGGACACCTGGGTCCCTGGGTGGGGGTCTCCTGAATGCCTGGGTCCCTGGGTGGGGGGGTTCTTGGACACCTGGGTCCTTGGGTGGGGGGTCCCGGACGCCTGGGTCCCTGGGTGGGGGGGTTCTTGGACACCTGGGTCCTTGGGTGGGGGGTCCCGGACGCCTGGGTCCCTGGGTGGGGGAGTTCTTGGACACCTGGGTCCCTGGGTGGGGGTCCCAGACAGCTGGGTCCCTGGGTGGGGGGCAGCCCGGGTGCCTGGGTCCCCTCGGGCTATGGGGCGCTGTGGGGCTGACCCAGCGCGGGGTCCCCGCAGGCCCTCCCCGCCCCGGCTGGCGCAGCCCGGCCCCCCCGGCCCCCCCGGGCCCCCCTTCGCCTCGGTGGGCGAGTGGCTCCGCACCCTGCAGCTGGGCCGCTACGAGGAGACCTTCAGCAGCGCCGGCGTCACCAGCCTGGAGCTGCTGCCACGGCTGCGCAGCGAGTACGGGGGGCCGGGGGGGCCACGGGGGGCCGGGGGGGCCACGGGGGGCCACGGGGGGCCGTCGGGGCGCAGCGGTGACCCCCGTGTCCCCCGCAGGGACCTGCTGCGCATGGGGGTGACGCTGGCCGGGCACCAGCAGCGGATCCTCGACAGCGCCCAGAGCCTGCAGAGCCCCCCCAAGGGGGACCCCCACTTCTGAGCCCCGCCCCTGCTGTGGCCCCGCCCCTGACAAGATGGCCGCCGGGACGCCATGGACCTCTTCTGAGGGGCTCAGCCCTGGTTGAGTCGCCAAGATGGCTGCCGCAAGATGGCTGCCACGCCAAGATGGCCAACCCAGTATGGCCGTCGAGCCAAGATGGCCGCCCCAAGATGGCCGTCGAGCCAAGATGGCCGCCCCAAGATGGCCACCCCAAGATGGCCACCCCAAGATGGCCGTCGTGCCAAGATGGCCGCCTCGCTTTGTTATACCAAAGGATGACTTTGCCCCGTGATGTCACAGCTGCGTCACCAGCGCCGATAACATCATCGCTCGCTGCCCGCGGACGCCAGGTTGGTGATGTCACAGGGGCGCGAGGCTGTGGGCGGGGCCCGGTGCGTGATGTCACACCCCGGGGCTCCCGTGGTGTCACCGCTCGTGACCTCAGCCCTGCCTGGGAACCGCCATGACCTCATCACCACAGGGCTGCACCTCCCCGGTGATGTCATAAGGCCATGATGACGTCACAGGTCTTCGGCCCTGCCCCTCCTGTTGAGCCAAAGAGAGTGGGGCCAGGGAGGCCACGCCCACGGGTGTGGCCCGGTGTGGGTGTGGCCCAGGTGGGTGGAGTCTAAGCAGGCGTGGCCCGGGTGGGCGGAGCTGGTGTGGGCGGGGCCCGGGTGGGCGGGGCCCCCCAGGTGCTTTTATTACTTCTTTTTTTAACCGATTCTGTTAATTTATGGCCCGAAGTCGGAGCCAATAAAAAGCGGCGACCGCGGCTCCTCCCCACCATATGCAAACGAGGGGGCGGGGCTGGGGGGGACCCAAGTGTCCCCTCCCCCAGGTCAGGGGGTCCCCAATGTCCCCGGGGTCCCAGGTGTCCCCAGGGCCACCACGGTCCCAGGTGTCACCAAGGGCCACCATGATCCTGGATGTCACCATGGTCCCCAGGGCCACCAAGGTCCCCATCGTCCCCATGGTCCCCAGGGCCACCAAGGTCCCCATCGTCCCCGTTGTCCCCACGGTCCCAGCTGTCCCCACGGTCCCCGTTGTCCCCAAGGCCACCACGGTCCCAGGTGTCCCCATTGTCCTCGTAGTCCCAGGTGTCCCCACGGTCCCAGCTGTCCCCATTGTCCCCAGGGCCACCACGCTCTCCAAGGTCCCCAGGGCCACCACGGTCCCAGCTGTCCCCGTTGTCCCCACGGTCCCCGTTGTCCCCACGGCCACCACAGTCTCCAAGGTCCCCAGGGCCACCATGATCCCAGATGTCACCCCGGTCCCCGATGTCCCCGCGGTCCCAGGTGTCCCCGGCCAGAGCCCCCGCCGTCCCCTGCAGGGTCCAGGACAGCAGGGCCAGGCGGAGGCAGAGGTGGCCGGTGTCCCCTCGCGTCCCCCGGCCGTGTCCCCCGCCCAGCTGGGCCGCCAGCGCCGGCAGCGTGTGGCCCCCTTGGCCCAGCAGCACGTGGCGGAAGGGGGTGACCAGGGGGGACACGAAGGGGGACAGGAGCGAGGCCTCCGCCTGGGGACGGGGACAGGGACGTGGTCAATGGGGACGGGGACAGGGCCACCGTCAATGGGACGGGGATGTGGTCAAGGGGACGGGGACAGGGATGGGGACAGGGTGACAATAAGAGGTGATGGCAGTGGTGACACGGCCACGATGTGGGTGTTGAGGGGACAGGGACGGGGACCGGGTGACAACGGGAGGTGACGGTGACACTCACGGCCACGATGTGGGTGTTGAGGGGACAGGGACGGGGACCGGGTGACAACGGGAGGTGACGGTGACACGGCCACGATGTGGGTGTTGAGGGGACAGGGACGGGGACCGGGTGACAACGGGAGGTGACGGTGACACGGCCACGATGTGGGTGTTGAGGGGACAGGGACGGGGACCGGGTGACAACGGGAGGTGACGGTGACACGGCCACGATGTGGGTGTTGAGGGGACAGGGACGGGGACCGGGTGACAACGGGAGGTGACGGTGACACGGCCACGATGTGGGTGTTGAGGGGACAGGGACGGGGACCGGGTGACAACGGGAGGTGACGGTGACACTCACGGCCACGATGTGGGTGTTGAGGGGACAGGGACGGGGACCGGGTGACAACGGGAGGTGACGGTGACACGGCCACGATGTGGGTGTTGAGGGGACAGGGACGGGGACCGGGTGACAACGGGAGGTGACGGTGACACGGCCACGATGTGGGTGTTGAGGGGACAGGGACGGGGACCGGGTGACAACGGGAGGTGACGGTGACACGGCCATGATGTGGGTGTTGAGGGGACAGGGACGGGGACCGGGTGACAACGGGAGGTGACGGTGACACGGCCATGATGTGGGTGTTGAGGGGACAGGGACCGGGTGACAACGGGAGGTGACGGTGACACTCACGGCCATGATGCGGGCGTTGAAGCCGCGGTTGAGGCGCTCGTTGGTCCCCTCCGAGCCGGCCATCTCCTGGCGCAGCGTCTCGGCCGCCCGCACGACGTCACCGCGGGCCGAGGACAGGCGCTGCAGGGACAGACCCTGCGCCTGGGGGGACATTGGGGACATCCCAGTGCCATACTGGTTTATACTGGGGCATACTGGTCTGACCTGGAGGGGCGCCAGGCGGCGCAGCAGGGCATCCCCCAGGGCGCCAGGGTCCAGGGGCAGCCCCTGTGCCTCCCAGTGCCCCCTGCTACCCTCCCAGTGCCGTACTGGTTTATACTGGGGCATACTGGTCTGACCTGGAGGGGCGCCAGGCGGCGCAGCAGGGCATCCCCCAGGGCGCCAGGGTCCAGGGGCAGCCCCTGTGCCTCCCAGTGCCCCCTGCTACCCTCCCAGTGCCTCCCAGTGCCTCCCCAGTGCCCCCTGCTACCCTCCCAGTGCCGTACTGGTTTATACTGGGGCATACTGGTCTGACCTGGAGGGGCGCCAGGCAGTGCAGCAGAGCATCCCCCAGGGCACCAGGGCCCAGGAGCAGCCCCAGTGCCTCCCAGTGCCCCCTGCTACCCTCCCAGTGCCTCCCAGTGCCTCCCCAGTGCCCCCTGCTACCCTCCCAGTGCCATACTGGTTTATGCTGGGGCATACTGGTCTGACCTGGAGGGGCGCCAGGCGGCGCAGCAGGGCGTCCCCCAGGGCGCCGGGGTCGAGGGGCAGGCGGGCGTCGTGGCCCAGGCGCAGCAGCAGGTGGGCGGCCACCGCGGCCACCGCCCGGGCCACCGCCGGCAGCCGCCCCCGCAGCCGCCCCTGCAGCCGCCCCAGCGTGTCCTCGCGCGTCCCCAGCGCCGCCCGCGACCACCCGCCGGGCGCCTGCGGGGGACACCGGGGGGGACAGGGGGACATGGGGAGGGATGGGGACGCGGGGACGTGGGCAGTGATGGGGACACGGGGAGGGGACACGGGGAGGGGACATGGGGACGTGGGGACATGGTTGGTGATGGGGACACGGTGAGGGGACATGGGGGGACATGGGGACACAGGGGGGCATTGGGGACATGGGGGGGGACATGGGGACATGGAGGGACATGGGGACACAGTCAGTGATGGGGACACGGTGAGGGGACATGGGGGGACATGGGGACATGGGGACATGGAGGGACATGGGGACATGGGCAGTGATGGGGACATGGGGAGGGGACATGGGGAGGGGACATGGGGAGGGGACATGGGGACACAGGGGGGCATTGGGGACATGGGGAGGGGGACATGGGGACATGGAGGGACATGGGGACCCGGTCAGTGATGGGGACACGGTGAGGGGACATGGGGGGACATGGGGACACGGGGACATTGGGGGGACATGGGGAGGGGGACATGGGGACATGGAGGGACATGGGGACATGGGCAGTGATGGGGACACGGGGAGGGGACATGGGGAGGGGACAAGGGGGGACAGGGGGATGGGGGGGGACACGGAGGGACATGGCCAGTCATGGGGACATGGGGACAGTGGGGGGCATGGAGGGGGACGGGGGGACACAGGGGAACACGGGGGGACACGGGGGGACATGGGGACACGGTGATGGGGACATGGGGACATGGTGGGGACACGGGGGTGACACGGGGCCATCGGGGGGGTGGGTGCTGGGGACAGGGGGTGACACGGGGACACGCGGGGACACGGGGCCATCGGGGGGGGGTGGGTGCTGGGGACACGGGGGTGACACGGGGCCATCGGGGGGGGGTGGGTGCTGGGGACAGGGGGTGACACGGGGCCATCGGGGGGGGGTGGGTGCTGGGGACAGGGGGTGACACGGGGACACACGGGGACACGGGGGTGACACGGGGCCATCGGGGGGGGGTGGGTGCTGGGGACAGGGGGTGACACGGGGACACGCGGGGACACGGGGGCTCCCCACCTCGTCGAAGCCGAGCTCCACGGCCGGGACCCCGGCGGCGGCGGTGAAGGGGAAGGCGCCGCTTTCGGGGGGCAGCGGCCGGATCCTGGAATGGGGGGGGTGGGGGGGTGGGGGGAGGGGAAACGACCCAGGTGTCCGGGCCCTGCCCCCACCCCCAAAGGGGACCCCTCCCCCCCGCCCCTCCCCCCCGGCGCTCACACGTCGCTCTCCCAGGCCCGGCCCGGCCTCGTCACCTGCTCCAAGAGGCTTTTCCCACCCTCGTTGGGGCTCTCCACCTTGGGGGGGGGAGGGGAGGGGGGGGTGAGGGACCCCAGGCATCCGGGACCCCTCCCCCCACCCCTCCCCCCACCCCTCCCCCACCTGGCTGAGGGCGCTCTCGATGAGGTTGACCAGTGTGGGGCTGGTTTTGGCCACCAAACGGTCGTCACCTGCATGGGGGGGGGGAGGGGGGGGGGGGTTAGAGGGGACCCCCCCACCCCTCCCCCCCTCACCTTGGGGGAGGGTCCAGGGGGTGGGGGAGGGGCTCACCCAGCACGGCCTGGTCCAGGCTGATGTAGGCGGCCACTTTGGTGTGCAGGAGGTCGGGGTACCCCTGGGGGTCACGGAGGTCACGGGGGGGTCACGGGGGGTCACGGGGGGGTCACGGGGGGGTCAGGGGCCCCGGGCTCACCTCCAGCCACTCGGTGGCCCCCAAATGCCCGAATTCGCCCCCGTCCCAGCTGACGAAGAGCAGCGTCCGCCGGAGCTGGAAGCCTGCGGGGGGGGGGGCCCGGCGTCGGGGGGGGGGCCCATGGGGGGGGGAGGGGACCCATGGGGGGGGGGAGGGGACCCCGAGGAGGGGGAGGGGACCCATGGGAGGGGAGGGGACCCCGAGGAAGGCGGGGGGGGACCCATGGGGGGGGGAGGGGACCCAAGGATGGGGGGGGACCCAGGCATCCAGGGAGGGGCCCAACCCCCGCCTTTTCCCCACCCCCCGCCTTTTCCCCACCCCCCCATGACCCCGCCCCCGGCCCCACCCCATTCTGGCCCCGCCCCATCCCGGCCCCGCCCTCACCGTCGCGCCCCATGGCGGCGAAGAGGTGGGCGAGCTCCAGCAGGAGGGCGGTGCCGACCCCCGAGGCCGCCGCCCCCGGCCCCAGCGAATCCCGCTGCGCCCCCACGATGATGTAACAGTCTGGGAGGGGGTGGGGTCAGGCAGGCTCCACCCCCCTCAAGCCACACCCCCTAAGGGGGACAGCACCACCCACTGGGTCCCCCCGCCCACCTCCTCCAGGCTCCACCCTCCCCCTTAGCCCCACCCACCCCAGGCTTAGCCCCACCCCTCCCAGATTGGCCACGCCCCCTACAGCACTGCCACGCAGGGGTTGACCCGCCCCCTTGCTCCCACCCCCCTTGGCCACACCCCAACTGACCACACCCCAACAGGCCACACCCCCAACCCCCCCCCCAGTGCATCCTCCCCATGGCAGCCCCCCAGGGCTTGGCCTTCCCCTCCATGGCCCCACCCTCCTTGTAGCCCCGCCCCCTGGCCCCGCCCCCTCCGGCCCCGCCCCCTCCGGCCCCGCCCCCTCACCGGGCTCCAGCCGCCCCTCCAGGGCCCCGAAGACGCTGGTGAGGGTCCCCGGCCTCGTCCCCGCGGCCACGCTCAGCCGCAGCCGCCGCCCCCCCGGGCCCGGCCGGTACTGGAGCCCCCGCCCGGGGGGGCCCCACTGCGCCGGCGCCCGCGGCCCCCCCAGCGCCCTGCGCGCGGACGGGACCGGGGCGTCGGGGGGGGCCGGGGCGTCCGGGACCCCCGCGCCCCCTCCCCAGGGACCCACGGGTCTGGGGGTGCCCGGGGGGGGTTCAGGAACCCGACCCCCCCCCAGGGACCCGGGTGTGGGGGCCCCCTCCCGGGCCGCCCAGGGCCGATGACCCCTCCTGACCCCTCGTGACCCCTCGTGACCCCTCATTAATTACCCCCAGCTGCTCCTAACGAGGCTCCAACCGCCCCCGCCAGCACCTGCGCCCCCCCCGCTCACTCCGCCCCCCCACCCCCGGGGGTCCCGGTGCGGCGGCGGAGCCCCCCCAGCCCCCAGCAGGTTGGTGGGGACCCCGCCCCCGCCCCCCCATCGGGGGGACCCCGCCCCCCCCCCCCCCCCGTACCGCAGCAGGCGGGCGGCGGCGGCGGCGCTGAGGGGGTGGGCGGGGATGGGGGGCAGCCCCGGGGGGCGGCGGGGGGGGGCCCGGCCGGTGAAGGAGGGGAACCCCCGGCTGTAGGGGTCCCCCGAGCCCTCCTGCACCTGCGGGGGGTGAATCAGACCCGGGGACCCCCCCCGGGGCCCCCGCAAACCTCCCCCCAGATCCCCACCCCCCCCAGCCCCCCCCAAACACCCCCAAATCCCCCTCAGCCCCCTCCCCCACCCCCCAATTCCCTCCCAGCCCCCCCAATCCATCCCCAGCCCCCCCATTGCCACCCAGCCCCCCCCAATCTGCCCGTACCCCCCCATCCCCACCCCCCAGCGCCCCCAAATCCCCCCATAGCCCCCTAACCCCCCACCCCCACCCTCTGAGCACCCCAAATCTCCCCAGCCCCCCCCCAAATCTTCCCCCCACCCCCCCTAAGGCCCACAGAGACCCCTCCCCCCCCCAGTGGCCCCCAGCCCCCCCCACTCACGTGCACGGTCACGGCCGTGTCCCCCCCCAGCCCGGGGCCCCCCCCGGGCCCGGCCGTGTCCTGGGGGTCGGGGTACAGCAGGACCCCGATGGCCCCCGCCCCCGCCGCCGCCGCCACCTGCGGACCCAGGCGCGCGGGGGGACCCCGCGTCATCCTCCCCTCCCCCCCCAGGGCCCCTCCCCCCCCAGGGGACCCCGCGTCATCCTCCCCTCCCCCCCCAGGGCCCCTCCCCCCCCAGGGGACCCCAGCATCCTCCCCTCCCCCCCCATAGGGGACCCCGCATCATCCTCCCCTCCCCCCCAGGGCCCCTCCCCCCCCCAGGGGACCCCAGCATCCTCCCCTCCCCCCCCAAGGGACTCCAGCATCCTGCCCCTCCCCCCCCAGGGGACCCTGACATCCAGCCCTGTCCCCCCCAGGGGACCCCAGCCTCCTGCCCCTCCCCCGGCCCCTCCCCCCGGCCCCTCCCCCAGCCCCTCCCCCAGCCCACCTTGGCGGCGGGGGGCCCCCGGCCCAGGCGCAGCAGCAGCAGGTTCCCGCGCGGCGACACCCCCCGCGCCCGCAGCAGCGCCAGGTCCTGGGGGCGCCCGTAGTGCCCGTACACCAGCCCCCCCTGCGGGTCAGGGGTCAGGGGTCAGGGGTCGGGGGTCGGGGGTCAGGGGTCGGGTCAGGGGTTGGGGTCAGGGGTCGGGGTTGGGGTCAGGGTCAGTATCAAGGTCAGGGGTTGGGGCTCAGGTTGGGTCAGGCTCAGGGTTGGGTCGGGGTCAGGGGTCGGGGTCAGAGGTCAGGGGTCAGGGGTCGGGGGTTACCGTGGCGTTGCCGGGGGCGCTCCAGGCGCAGAAGGCCTCGGGGTCGAGGCGGAGCCGCTCCAGCTCCCGCCCCCCCGCGTCCACCCACAGCAGCGACGCCGACCCCCTGCGGGGGCAGAGGTCAGGGGTCAGGGGTCAGGGGTCAGGCTCCCCCCAGCAGCCCTCCCAGCCCCCCGAGACCCCCCCATACCCCGTCCCCCCATGACCCCTGTAACCTTTGACCTTCTGTGACCCCCCTGGCACCCTCCATCCCTCCCGTGACCCCTGACCCCTGTGACCCCCATACCCCCCCCAGTGACCCCTGTGACCCCATTCGCCCCCACCCCCAGGACCCCTCCCCCACCATGACCCCCGGCCCCCCGACCTCTGCACGAACCCCCATGTACCCTGGCCCCGCCCCATGACCCCTGACCCCACCCCGGCCCCGCCCCCTTACCGTGTGGGCAGGGGGAGGGGCTGGGGGCGGCTCCAGACCCGGCTTAGCCCCGCCCCCACCATGGCGCTGAGCACGGCCTGCGCCAGGCCCCGCCCCCGCTCCGACCCCGCCCCGTGCGGCCCCGCGCTCACCTCCCTGCGGGCGGGGTCAGAGGTCAGAGGTCAGGGGTCATGGGCAGGCGGCAAGCGGAAGTGCCCCCCCCGGGGTGAGGGTTGGGGTCAGGGGTCAGGATGCCAGGGTCAGAGGTCAGGGGCCAAGGGGGTAAGGGCAGGCCTGCAGGGTCAAGGGTCAAGGGTCAGGGTACCCCTCCAGGGTCAGGATTGGGTTGGGGTCAAGGGTCAGGGGTCAGAACGCCACCTCATGGGGTCAGGGTTGGGGTCAGGCGTGAGGACCAGGGGGTCAGGGGTCAAGGGTCAAGGTCAGGCTCCACAGACCCAGGCGGCAATGGGCCCCTCCCACGAGGTCGGGGTGGGGTCAGGGGTCAGGGGTCAGGGGTCAGGGGTCACTCACCGCACCCAGGCCTCCACCCGCTCCTCCCGCAGGTGCCGCTGCAGCAGCTCTCGCAGGCGGGGCCGGGGGGGCGGGGCCTCGGCGCTGGTCCCGCCCTCCACCTCCTCTGGGGCGGAGCCTCCCAGGTCAGGCCCCGCCCCTGCCCCGCCCCTGCAGGGGGCGTGGCCAATCCCAGCCACCAGCAGCCCTGTGGGGGGGGAGGGGAGAACAGGGCATGGGCGGGGCCAGAGGGGGGTGGGGCCTGGGGGGCGGGGCTACAGCCGGGGGCGGGGCTGGGGCAGGCAGTGGTGGGGTAACGGGGCGTAATGGGGTAACGGGGGGTAACGGGGTGTAAGGATGCAAGGGGTGTAAGGGGGTGTAAGGGGTGCAAGGGGGTAACAGGGTGTAAGGGTGTAAGGGGTGTAAGGGTGTAAGGGTGTAAGGGGGTGTAAGGGGGCGTAAGGGGGTGTAAGGGGGTGTAAGGGGTGCAAGGGGTAACGGGGTGTAAGGGTGTAAGGGGTGTAAGGGGGCGTAAGAGGGTGTAAGGGGCTGTAAGGGGTGCAAGGGGTAATGGGGTGTAAGGGTGTAAGGGGTGTAAGGGGTAACGGGGTGTAAGGGTGTAAGGGGTGCAAGGGGTGCAAGGGGTAACGGGGTGTAAGGGTGTAAGGGGTGTAAGGGGGTGTAAGGGGGTGTAAGGGTGCAAGGGGGTAACAGGGTGTAAGGGTGTAAGGGTGTAAGGGGGTGTAAGGGGGCGTAAGGGGGTGTAAGGGGTGCAAGAGGGTAACGGGGTGTAAGGGTGTAAGGGGTGTAAGGGGGCATAAGAAGGTGTAAGGGGTGCAAGGGGGTAACAGGGTGTAAGGGTGTAAGGGGTGTAAGGGGGCGTAAGAGGGTGTAAGGGGGTGTAAGGGGTGCAAGGGGTAACGGGGTGTAAGGGCGTAAGGGGTGTAAGGGTGTAAGGGGTGTAAGGGAGTGTAAGGGGGTGTAAGGGGGTGTAAGGGGTCCAAGGGGTAACGGGGTGTAAGGGTGTAAGGGGTGTAAGGGGGTGTAAGGGGGTGTAAGGGGGTGTAAGGGGTCCAAGGGGTAACGGGGTGTAAGGGTGTAAGGGGTGTAAGGGGGTGTAAGGGGGTGTAAGGGGGTGTAAGGGGTGTAAGGGGTAAGGGGGTGTAAGGGTGTAAGGGGTGTAAGGGGGTGTAAGGGGGTGTAAGGGGTGCAAGGGGTAACGGGGTGTAAGGGTGTAAGGGTGTAAGGGGTGTAAGGGTGTAAGGGGGTGTAAGGGGGTGTAAGGGGGTGTAAGGGGTGCAAGGGGTAACGGGGTGTAAGGGGTAACGGGGTGTAAGGGTGTAAGGGGTGTAAGGACGTGTAAGGGGGGTGTAAGGGTGCAAGGGGTAACGGGGTGTAAGGGTGTAAGGGGGTCGCTGCGGTTCCCTACCGGCCAGGAAGGCGGAGGCGGAGCCCAGCGCCAGGGTGGCGAGGGGGTGGAGCCGTGGGCGGGGCAGTGGGCGTGGCCTGCGCCGTGGGCGGGGCCCGGGGCGGGGCAACCGGACGATGGGGTCCCCCCCCTCCTCCTCCTCCTCCTGCTCCCCTCCCCCCCCTCGGGGGTCCCGGTGCCGGCAATAGGAAACCGCCCCTCCCCCCGGGGGCTGCGGCACCGCGTCACCGCCCGCCCGGGGGGGGAGGGGCGGCCTGGGTGCCCCCGGGGGGGGGGAGGGGGTCCCGGATGCCTGGGTCCCCTTTTGTGGGGGGAGAGGGGGCCTGGGACCCTTGGGGGGGCTTCAGTACCCCTGGGGGGAGGGGGGGACCCTTTTGGGGGGTTGGGGGGTCCCGGACAGCTGGGTCCCCTTTTTTTGGGGGGGGGGGGGGCCGTTACCCGTCCGAGGAAGCAGCGTCTCAGGGTCTCCATCGCTGCCGGGTCCTGGGGCGAGAGCGGCCGGGGGGGTCCGGGGGGGGTCCCGGGGGGTTTGGGGGTCCCAGGGGGGGTCCGGGGGGTGTCCTGGGGGGGTCCCAGGGGGGTTGGGGGTCCCGGGGGGGCCCCAAGGGGGTTCCTGGGGGTCTCCAGGGGTCCGGGGGGTCCCAGGAGGCCGCGCCCCACCCCCACGCCCCCCATGGGGTGGACTTTGCCCCCAGCCGGACTTTTACCCCCCCCCCCCGCCCCCTCCCCGCGTCCCCCCCCACCCCCAAAATCCCCCCCACCCCCCCGTGTCCCCCCCGACCCCCCCAAAGCCCCCGGCCCCCCCCCGGCCCCGCTCACCCCTCGGCCCCGCGGCCCCGCTGCGCCCCCGCCCCCTCCCGAGGCGTGAAAAGGGGGCGGGGCCATGGGCGGGGCATTGGGAGGAAGGGGCGGGGCTGTGTGGGGAACGGGGCGTGGTTTCTGGAGGAGGGGGCGTGGCTACGGGGACGCCCCGCCCCGGCGCCGCCCGGTCTGGCTTCCCCTTATCTGACCCCGGTCAGTGACCCCGGGGGCAGCGGGGGGGCCCAGGGGCTTTGGGGGGGGCCCAGGGGGCTTGGGGGGGGCCCAGGGGTTTGAGGGGGATCCATGAGTCTGGAGGGGGGACTCAGAGGTTTTGGGGGGGTCCCAGGGGCTTTGGGGGGGGGCCCAGGGGGCTTGGGGGGGTCCCAGGGGTTTGAGGGGGCTCCAGGAGTCCGGAGGGGGGACTCAGAGGTTTTGGGGGGTCCCAGGGGCTTTGGGGGGGGCCCAGGGGGCTTGGGGGGGGCCCAGGGGCTTTGGGGGGGGCCAGGGGCTTTGGGGGGGCCCAGGTGTCTTGGGGGGACACAAGAATCCAGGGGGGTCCCAGGGGTTTTGGGGGGACCCAGGAGTCCGGGGGGGGTCCCAGGGGCTTTGGGGGGGCTCCAGGAGTCCGGGGGGGGGGGACTCAGAGGTTTTGGGGGGTCCCAAGGGCTTTGGGGGGGTCCCAGGGGCTTTTGGGGACCCAAGCATCCAGGGGAGACCTAGCGGTTTTGGGGGGGTCCCAGGGGTTTTGGGGGGGACCCAGGCATCCAGGAGGGGCCCCAGGGGCTTTGGGGGGGCCCCAGGAGCTTTTGGGGACCCAAGCATCTGGGAGCGGACCCAGACATCTGAGGGGGGGGTCCCAGGGGTTTGGGGGGGTCCCAGGGGTTTTGGGGGTGTCCCAGGGGTTTGGGGGGGGGTCCCAGGGGTTTGGGGGGGGTCCCAGGGGTTTTGGGGGTGTCCCAGGGGTTTGGGGGGGGTCCCAGGGGTTTGGGGGGGGGTCCCAGGGGTTTTGGGGGTGTCCCAGGGGTTTGGGGGGTGTCCCAGGGGTTTGGGGGGGGTCCCAGGGGTTTTGGGGGTGTCCCAGGGGTTTGGGGGGCATCCCAGGGGTTTGGGGGGGGTCCCAGGGGTTTTGGGGGGGTCCCAGGGGTTTGGGGGGGGTCCCAGGGGTCCGGGCGCAGGGAGGAGGCGGGGGCGCAGCTCAGATAAATACCGTCGTGTTTGTATTAAGTTACGGGGGGGGGGGGGGGTGGGATTTGGGGGGGGGTGGGGGTTTGCGTCTCCCCTGAGTGACAGCTGTCAATCAATCGCCCGCAGGGCCTGGGCGTGCCTGTGACGGGCAGCTGTCAATCAACCGGGTCGCTCAGGCAGGAGGAGGATGATTGACAGCTGTCAATCACCTGCCGGTACGTCCAACGTGCCGGGGGGAGGGTCCGCGGGGGGGGGGGGGGGGGGAGTTGGGGGATGGGGACGGGATGGATGATTGACAGCTGTCTGTCATCGGCGACAGGCGTCGGCGAGGAAGAGCCGGACCTTCCCGCGGAGGAAGCTGCTGTGGACGCCCAGCAGCCGGGCCAGGGTCCGCACCCGCAGCTCGGGGGGGGGGGTCGGCTCGGGGGGGGTCCTGGGGGGCAGCGGGGGGGGGTCAGGGACCCCCCAGGACCCTCAGGGCCCCCCAAGTCCCCCCCCAGGACCCCGTTCCCCCCTCATTCCCCCCCTTACTGGGAGAGGGGAGCCCCCCCCATACTGGGATGGGGACCCCCCCGGACCCCTGTACCTGGACAGGGACGCCCCCGCCCAGGACCCCTCCAGACCTCCCGCAGCCCCCCCCATACCAAGGCAGGGACCCCCCAAAACCCCCCAGCCCCCCCCATACCAGGGCAATGACCCCCCCCCAGGCCCCCCCAGCCCCCCATATCAGGATAGGGACCCCCCCAGAACTCCCCATACCAGGGCAGGGACCCCCCCCAGGCCCCCATATCAGGATAGGGACCCCCCCAGAACTCCCCATACCAGGGCAGGGACCCCCCCAGAACCCCCCAGTCCCCCATATCGGGATGGGGACACCCCAAAAGCCCCCAGCCCCCCCCATACCAGGGCAAGGACCCCCCCCCCAGGCCCCCCCCAGCCCCCCATATCAGGAAGGGGACCCCCCCAGAACCCCTCCAGCCCTCCTGTACCAGGGCAGGGACCCCCCCCAGGACCCCCCAGCCCCCCATATCAGGATGGGGACCCCCCCAAAACCCCCCAGCCCCCCCATACCAGGGCAAGGACCCCCCCCCGGACCCCCCAGCCCCCCCAGCCCCGGGCAGGGACCCCCCGTACCGGGACGGGGAGCCCCCGCAGCAGGCGGGCCAGGCTGCGGGCCGCGCCGTAGGCCCGGTCGAGGGTGGGGCGCAGGCGGGGGTCCGGCAGCAGCTCCCGCGCCCGCAGGACGGCGGCCACCAGCACCGCCTGCCCCCCCCCCACCTCGCGCGCCCGCGCCCCCGCCTGCGGGCAGGGACGGGGGGGGTCACGGGGGGACATCGGGGGGACGGGGGGCGTGGGGGTCACGTGAGGACGGGGGGCACAGGGGGGACGTTGGGGGTCACGGGGTCACATGGGGACGGGGGGTCATGGGGGGTCATGGGGGGACACAGGGCCGGGGGGGACATTGGGGGGCACGGGGGGCACATGGGGACACCCAGGGGCACCCCAGGACAGCCACCACCCCTGGGGACCCCCCCCACTCCCCATCACCCCCAGTTCATCCCAGTTCACCCCCAGTTCATCCCAGTTCATCCCCGTTCTCCCCCTCTCTCCCCATTTTGCCCCATTTCTCCCCATTTCTCCCTGTTTTTCCCCATTTCACCACATTTTGCCCCATTTCTCTTTGTTTCGCCTCATCTTGCCCCAGTTTGCCCATTTTGCCCCGTTTCTCCCCATTTTGCCCCATTTCTTGGTCTGTTTCATCTCATTTCTTCCCATTTTTCCCCGTTTCATCTCATTTCTCTCCATTTCTCCGTATTTTGCCCCGTTTCTCCCCATTTCCCCTTGTTTCAGCCCAGTTTGTCCCATTTCACCCCGTTTCTCCCAGTTTCTCCCCATTTTGCCCCATTTCTCCCAGTTTCACCCCGCTTTCCCCCATTTCTCCCCATTTTTTTCCCCATCTCTCCCTGTTTTGCTCCGATTTCCCCATTTCACCCCGTTTTTCCCAATTTCCCCCCGTTTCTCCCCATTTTGCCCAATTTCACCCCGTTTTTTCCCCCATTTCTCCCGTTTTGCCCCGATTTCCCCCCGTTTCGCCCCGGTTCCCCACTCACGTCCATCCGCCGCCAGTCGTTGAAGTTGACGCCGGGGTCGGGGACGGCCACCGCCTCGGGCAGGTCACAGGGGGGGCCGCAGCCGGCCTGGGGGGTGGGGAGGGGGACGCTGCCACCCACCCGCCCCGGCCCCACGGTGTCCCCATGGTGTCCCCAAGCCCCCCAGGGGGGTTCCTGTGCCCCCCATGGTGTCCCCAGGCCCCCCAACCCCCCCCCAGAGGGTCCCTGTCCCCCCCCATGATGTCCCCAACCCCCCCAGTGGGTCCCTGTGCCCCCCATGGTGTCCCCCCACCCCCCCCCAGGGCCACCCCAGAGGGTCCCTGTGCCCCCCATGATGTCCCTTACCCCCCCCAGTGGGTCCTGTGCCCCCCATGGTGTCCCCCACCCCCCCCAGGGCCACCCCAGGGGGTCCCTGTGCCCCCCATGATGTCCCCAACCCCCCCCAGTGGGTCCCTGTGCCCCCCATGGTGTCCCCCACCCCCCCCAGGCCACCCCAGAGGGTCCCTGTGCCCCCCATGATGTCCCCAACCCCCCCCAGTGGGTCCCTGTGCCCCCCATGGTGTCCCCCACCCCCCCCAGGGCCACCCCAGAGGGTCCCCTGTGCCCCCCATGATGTCCCCAACCCCCCCCAGTGGGTCCCTGTGCCCCCCACGGTGTCCCCCACCCCCCCCAGGGCCACCCCAGGGGGTCCCTGTGCCCCCCATGATGTCCCCAACCTCCCCCCACCCCCCCAGAGGGTCCCTGTGCCCCCCATGATGTCCCCAACCCCCCCCCAGTGGGTTCCCTGTGCCCCCCATGGTGTCCCCCACCCCCCCCAGGGCCACCCCAGAGGGTCCCTGTGCCCCCCATGATGTCCCCAACCCCCCCCAGTGGGTCCCTGTGCCCCCCATGGTGTCCCCCACCCCCCCCAGGGCCACCCCAGAGGGTCCCTGTGCCCCCCATGATGTCCCCAACCTCCCCCCACCCCCCCAGGGGGTCCCTGTGCCCCCCCCCCCAGTGTCCCCCAACTCCCAGGGGGTCCCCGTGCCCCCCATGGCGTCCCCAAGCGCCCCCCCCCCGGGGGTCCCCGTGCCCCCCCCGTGTCCCCAGGCCCTGTGGGGTCCCCGCCCCCTCACCAGCCCCCCTCTCGGCGTCGCGGGCCTCCAGGATGAACCTCTCCATCACCCGGGGGTCGCAGAGCGAGGGGGGGCCGTCGGGGCGCCCCGGGACCCCCAACAGCATCAGCACCAGCGCGCACAGCCCTGGGGGGGGGCGGGGGGGGGTGAGGGACCCCCCCCCAGAGCCCCCCCAGAAGCTGCGCTGGGGATGGGGATGCTACAGCCCCCCCCCTCGGTCCCCACCATCCCACTGGGAGCACTGGGAGCCGGGGGGGGCGCAGAGGGGGGAGATGGGGATGGGGGGGGGCTCGGAGGCCTGGGTCCCTGTGTGCCCCCCCCCCCCCCCCCGGTGTCCCCTGGGACCACCCGGGCGCCCGCGTCCCCTCCCACCACCCGCTTCCCAGGATGCCCCATCCCCACCCGCGCCGTCACCCACCGACGGGGGACCCCCACCCCCACCCCAAAAGGGGAACCCAGGCATCCAACCCCCCCCCCCCACCCCCCCCCCCCCCAACTCACCCGCCGCCCCCATCGCCGGCTGCTCATGGCACGGGGGGGTCCCTGGGTGGCCCCGGGCCTGTGGCCGTCCCCGCCGCCGCGTCCCCCCCGTCCCCGTCCCCGGTTAATGTTTGATCCCAGGGGCCGCGGGGCCGGAAGGGCCCTTGGGGGGGGGTTTTCCCATCCGTTCCCCCCCCCCCCAAGGTTCGGCCGTCGAGGAAAAGGCCGCGCCGGCCGCCGCACGTCGGCCCCTGGCCACGGGCCACCCCCCTCCCCGGCCACGCGGGGACGGCGCCGGGATGGCGGGGAGGGGGGACACGGGGAGGACGTGGGGACGGGGACGTGGGCACGGAGACGTGGGACGGGGTTGGGGACGTGGGGGACGTGGGGGACGTGGGGGACGTGGGACGGGGTTGGGGACGTGGGGGATGTGGGGGACGTGGGGACAGGGACGTGGGACGGGGTTGGGGACGTGGGGGACGTGGGGACGTGGGGGACGTGGGACGGGGTTGGGGACGTGGGGACGTGGGGACGTGGGGACAGGGACGTGGGGCAGGGTTGGGGATGTGGGGGACGTGGGGGACGTGGGGGACGTGGGACGGGGTTGGGGACATGGGGGACATGGGGACAGGGACGTGGGATGGGGTTGGGGACGTGGGGGACGTGGGGGACGTGGGGGACGTGGGGACAGGGACGTGGGACGGGGTTGGGGACATGGGGGACGTGGGGACAGGGACGTGGGACAGGGTTGGGGACATGGGGGACGTGGGAACAGGGACGTGGGACGGGGTTGGGGACATGGGGGACGTGGGGATGTGGGGGACGTGGGACAGGGTTGGGGACATGGGGGACATGGGGACAGGGACGTGGGACAGGGTTGGGGACGTGGGGGACGTGGGAACAGGGACGTGGGACGGGGTTGGGGACATGGGGGACGTGGGGGACGTGGGGATGTGGGAGACGTGGGGACGGGGACATGGGGGATGTGGGGAACGTGGGGGACGTGGGGACAGGGACGTGGGACAGGGTTGGGGACATGGGGGACGTGGGGGATGGGGATGTGGGGACGGAGACATGGGACAGGGTTGGGGACGTGGGGACAGGGACGTGGGACACGGATGGGGGGGACAGAGCTGGGGACATGGGGACGTGGGGACAGGGTTGGGGGACAGGGATGTGGGGACGGGGACATGGGGACCGGGGTGGGGGGACACGGGGACGCGGGCACGGAGGTGCGGGATGGGGACGGTGACGGGGGGACCGGCACAGGGCCATGGGGACAGGGATGAGGGGACAGATTTGGGGACACGGGGATGGGGCGGGGACACGGGGATGGGCATGGCGGCGTGGGCATGAGGACGTGGGGACAGGGAGGGGGACATGGGGACAGGGACATGGGGACACGGGGACAAGGATGGGAGGACGGGGATGCGGGGACGGGGACGGGGACAGGCCACGAGGACAGGGACGTGTGGACATGGACACAGAGGGACGGGGACACGGACACAGGGACACGGACACAGGGATGCAGGCAAGGGGACAGGGATGGGGACACGGACACCGGGATGGCACGAGGACAGGGGGACAAAGACACGAGTGTGAGGACAGGGACACGGGATGGGGACATGGGATGGGGACAGGGACACGGGATGGGGACAGGGACATGGGATGGGGACATGGGGACAGGGATGGGGACACAGGGACACGGGATGGGGACAGGGATGGGGACATGGGATGGGGACAGGGACACAGGAACAGGGACACGGGATGGGGACACGGGATGGGGACATGGGGACAGGGATGGGGACATGGGATGGGGACAGGGACATGGGATGGGGACATGGGGACAGGGATGGGGACACGGGATGGGGACATGGGATGGGGACAGGGACATGGGGACAGGGATGGGGACACAGGAACAGGGACACGGGATGGGGACATGGGGACACAGGACAGGGACATGGGGATGGAGACACGGGGACATGGGATGGGGACACGGGGGCAGGGATGGGGACATGGGATGGGGACAGCGACACAGGACAGGGACATGGGATGGGGACAGGGACACGGGATGGGGACATGGGGACAGGGATGGGGACATGGGGACAGGGACATGGGAAGGGGACACGGGGACAGGGATAGGGACACAGGACAGGGACACGGGATGGGGACATGGGGACAGGGATGGGGACACGGGGACATGGGATGGGGACACGGGGACAGGGATGGGGACATGGGGACAGGGACAAGGCCGCGGGGCCAGGGCCACCCCAGGCAAGGCCGGGGCCACCGAGGGTGAGGTGGGGACACGGGGCCGGGGACCCCGGACGCGCGGGTGCCCCCGCGGGGGGGGGAGGCCGTGGCCGGAGGAAGCGGCCGAACAATGGGGCAGCGTCACCGTCACCGTCACGGCCACCGGCCGCCGGCGCCGCCGTGGCCCCGGCGGGGGAAGACGTGGGGACCCCCGGCCCCGCGGGGGGGGGGGGGTGGGAAATGTCACGGCGGGGGGGAGGGGGGTCCCCGGTTGGGTGGCGGAGGCGGGGACCCCCCGGGTGGCGGGAAGGGGACCCCGGTGGCCGGTGGCCAGTGGCCGCGGGCCGGCCCCCTGCCAGGCCGTACGTGCGGCTCGGCACGGCCGGGGCCCCGGGGTCAGGTCCCCGCGGCGCCAGCGGGGCCAAAGGGCGCCCGGGGCGGGGGGGGGGGGGGGACAACGAGGGGCCGGGGCCCTGCGCCGCCCCCCCCCGAACCGGGGGCTCCCCAAAACGGCCGCCCGCTCCCCAAAACAGGGGGCCCGGGGTGCCCCTCCCCCCCCCCCGATCGCGGGCCTGGACGCCGGCGTCCCCCCGTCCCCCCCCCCCCCCGTTTTCCCACCCTCCCCCCACCGTGGGTCCATGGGGGGGGCGGGGGGGGGGTTTTCCTGCCCCAAAGGTCAGCGGTGACGCGGAGGAAGCCCGGCCCCTCCCCCCCCGCCCCTCCCCCCCCACCGAAGCCCCAAGGCGTCGCTGCTGCCACCGTCTTTATTGGGGCGTCCCCTCCCCCAAACCCCCGACGCCCGGGTCCGCTGGCGGGGGGAGGGGGGTGGGCAAGTCCTTGGGGGGGGATGGGCGTCGTCGAGAGTCTTGGTGGCATCGTGGTGGCCCCAGGGCATGGGTGGCCCGTCGGTGGCATCTTGGTGGCCCCAGCTGATGGTCGGTCACGGTGGCTCGTGGTGGCCCCGGCTCGTTGGTGGCATCTTGGTGGCTCCCACTCATGGTGGCCCCGGCTCGTTGGTGGCATCTCGGTGGCTCCTGCTCATGGTGGCCCCGGCTCGTTGGTGGCATCTTGGTGGCCCCAGCTGATGGTCGGTCACGGTGGCTCGTGGTGGCCCCGGCTCGTTGGTGGCATCTTGGTGGCTCTCGCTCATGGTGGCCCCGGCTCGTTGGTGGCATCTTGGTGGCCCCAGCTGATGGTCGGTCACGGTGGCTCGTGGTGGCCCTGGCTCGTTGGTGGCATCTTGGTGGCTCCTGCTCATGGTGGCCCTGGCTCGTTGGTGGCATCTTGGTGGCCCCAGCTGATGGTCGGTCATGGTTGCTCGTGGTGGCCCTGGCTCATTGGTGGCATCTTGGTGGCTCCTGCTCATGGTGGCCCTGGCTCGTTGGTGGCATCTTGGTGGCCCCAGCTGATGGTCGGTCACGGTGGCTCGCGGTGGCCCTGGCTCGTTGGTGGCATCTTGGTGGCTCCCACTCATGGTGGCCCCGGCTCGTTGGTGGCATCTTGGTGACCCCAGCTGATGGTCGGTCACGGTGGCTCGTGGTGGCCCTGGCTCGTTGGTGGCATCTTGGTGGCCCCAGCTGATGGTCATGGTGGCTTGCGGTGGCCCCGGCTCATCGGTGGCATTTTGGTGGCTTCAACTCATGGTGGCCCCGGCTTGTTGGTGGCTTCACTTGTGGTGGGCCTCACTTGTTGGTAGCCCTGGCTCGTTGGCGGTTCACGGTGACTCGTTGGTAGCCCCAGATCATTGGTGGCTTGTTGGTGTCATCTTGGTGGCCCTGGCTCGTGATGGCTCATGCTGACTTGTGCTGGCCCCAGCTTGTAGGTGGCAGCTTGGTGGCCCGAAGATCATTGGTGGCTCATGGCGATTCTGGGTTATGGTGGCCCTGGCTCACAGTGGCTCACAGTGGCTTGTGGTGGCCCTGGCTCGTTGGTGGCTCGTGGGGGCTGCAGCTTGCGGCGGTCCTAGCCCATGGTGGCTCACGGTGGCCGCCCACAGCTCACGGTGGCCCTGCCTTGCGGCGGCTCACGGCGACTCCCACTCGTGGCGCTTCCTGGTGGCCCGCAGGGACGCTTCGAGGTTGCCAAGGCACCCGCAACGCCCCAAGGGCCACCTCGGGCTGCTCCGGGGCATTTTGGGGTGCCCCAGGGCCTTTTGGGGGGCTCATGACCATTTTGGGGTGCCCCAGGGCGTTTTGGGGCGATCCAGGGCATTTTAGGGTGCTCCAGGGCATTTTGGGGTGCCCCAGGGCATTTTTGGGGTGCTCCAGGGCATTTTAGGGTGCTCAAGACCATTTTGGGGTGCTCCAGGGCCATTTTGGGGCGCTCCAGGGCCATTTTTAGGTGCTCCAGGGCATTTTGGGGCGCTCCAAGGCATTTTTGGGGCGCTCCAGGGCCATTTTTAGGTGCTCCAGGGCAATTTTTAGGTGCTCCAGGGCATTTTGGGGCGCTCCAGGGCATTTTTGGGGTGCCCCCTTGCCGATCGCCGACCCCGCAGTGCCTGGGGGGCCCCCCCACCCCCGCCGGGGCCCCCCCTCAAGCGCAGGGGGCCTCCCGGCAGACCCTGATGTGGATGGCGGAGTTGTGGCGGGGGCGGGGGGAAGCCCCCTCCCCGTCTTCCTCCTCCTCCTCCTCCTCCTCCAGCCCCTCGCCCTCCTCCTCCCCGCCCCCGCCCCGAGGCGGGGGGGGGGCCCCGGCGGCGGCGGGGGGCGGCGAGGGGGGGCAGGGCGACGGAGGAGGTGCTGGCGTGGAGCCGGAGGGCGCCGGGAGCCCCCGCCTGCAGCTGCAGAGCCAGGTTGATGGCGCGGGGGACGGCCAGGCCCAGCCCGTGGAGGCGTAATTCCCCCGGGGGGGAAACGGGGGCCCCCCCCCCGAGACCCCCCACCCCCCCCCGCCCCCCCCGGAGCCAGGAGACGCTGACAACGGCGGAGCTGAGCTCGGAAATCCGTCCGCGCCGTCACGAAAACGTCGGCTCCGGGGTGGTGGTGGGGGGCGGCGATGGAGGGGGGGGGGGATGGAGGGGGGGCGGGGGGCCGGGCCCCGGCGGCGGCGGCGGTGGTGGTGGGGGTCGCCGCCCCCCCCCCACTCCCGGGGACCCCCCCGGGGCTGCTGACGGCGCTGCTGTGTCCCCTGAGGACATCCTGGGGGGGGGGGGCGGGGGGGGTCAGGGACACGGGGGCCTCCTACAGCCCCCCCGAGCCCCCTAATTCCCCCCCAAGACCCCCCATAGCCCCCCCAAGCCCAAGAGGATCCCAGGAGCCCCCCAGCCCCCCCAGATCTCCCCTAGCCCCCCCAGACCCCCTGGCAGCCCCCCAACCCCTCATAGACGCCCCCAGGAGCCCCCCAGCCCCCCCCGGGAGCCCCCCCAGCTGCCCCCCAGAGCCCCTGTAGACCCCCCTGGAGCCCCCCTAGATCTCCCCTAGCCCCCCCAGACCCCCTGGCAGCCCCCCAGCCCCCCCCCCGGAGCCCCCCAGCCCCCCCCAGACCCCCTGGCATCCCCCCATAGCTCCCCCAGGAGCCTCATAGACCCCTAAGAGCCCCGCTGGGACCCCCATGGACCCCCCACAGCCCCCCCACCAGCCCCATAGATCTGCCATAGCCCCTCAGCAGCCCCATAAACCCCCCCAAACTCCCCTGGGAGCCCCACAGACCCCCCCCAGGAGCCCCCCTGGACCCCCCCAGACTCCTCAGCAACCCCCCAGCCCCCTCAGCAGCCCCCCAGCCCCCCCAAGAGCCCCGCAGACTCCTCAGCAGCCCCCCAGCCCCCCTAGTAGCCCCCCCACAACCCCTGGTAGCCCCCCAGCCCACCCAGCAGCCCCCCTAGCCCCCCCAGGAGCCCCCTCCCGCCCTCACCTCACCGCGTCCCCTCCGCCGCCGCCGCCGCTTCCGCTTCCGGGGGGCGAGGCCCCGCCCCCTTTCCAAAACCCCGCCCGCTCCCAGGCCCCGCCCCCACGCCAGGAAGGCGGGGCGGGTCCGTGCCCGCTTCACGTGGCCTTCGGCCCCGCCCCTTGCCGCCGGGTCACGTGACGCGGCGCGGGGCCGCCATCTTGGCCCCCGACACAAACAAGCGGCGGCGAGAGCGGGACCCGCCCCCCCCCCCGCCCCCCCCGCGGCCGCCGGTAAAGGGGGGGCATGGGGGGAGCGGGACCGTCGCCATGGAAACCCTGCCCTCCCCCCCTCGTTGCCATGGTGACACCGGAACGGCCCCCCCTCCCCCGACTGTTGCTATGGAGACCTGGGGTTCCCCCCCAACCAGGCCCGTTGCCATGACGACCAGAGACACGCCCCCTTCCAGCCCCGTTGCTATGGACACCCCGCACCCTCCCCCCCATCCTTGTCACCATGACGACCCGGACCCCCCCCCCCCGTTGCCATGGAGACCCCAGACGCAGTCAGGGGTCCCGGGGGGGGGCAGTTGGGGGCTGAACCCCTCCCCCCCCCCCCCCCCCGCCGAGGGGCCCGATCCTGGCAATGGCGGCCGTCACCCCCCCCGTGTCCCCCCCTGCCCCCCCCGTGACCCCGGGGGGGGGAATTAGTGATGGGGGGGCAGTTAGTGATGGGGGGGGCAGTTAGTGACCCTGGGGGGGGGCAGTTAGTGATGGGGGGGGGCAGTTAGTGATGGGGGGGGCAGTTAGTGACCCCGGGGGGGGGGCAGTTAGTGATGGGGGGGGCAGTTAGTGATGGGGGGGGCAGTTAGTGACCCCGGGGGGGGGGCAGTTAGTGATGGGGGGGGCAGTTAGTGACCCCGGGGGGGGGCAGTTAGTGATGGGGGGGCAGTTAGTGACCCCGGGGGGGGGGCAATCAGTGTCCCCGGGGGGGGACACACACTAATTAGCGGGAGGGGGTCCCAGCTGCCTGGGCCCCCCCGGTTCCATCCCCTCCCCCCAGGGCCGGGGGTGGAGCCCCTCCCCCCCTTCGAGGCCTGGCCCCGCCCCAGGGCAAAGCCACCCCCCACGGGGGGGGGGGGAAACAGCGCCCCCTGCTGCTGCTGCACAGCGACCCCAGCATCCTGGGTACGGGGGGGGAGGGGACACCCAGCGTGTGGGGGCTGGGGGGGGTCATGGGGTGACATTGGGGGGGCTCTATGGGGTGTTGGGGGGCTCAGTGTGGGGCTGGGGGGGCTCTATGGGGTGATGGGGGGCTCAGTGTGGGGCTGGGGGGTGTTGGGGGGCTCCATGTGGGGCTGGGGGGGGCCACTGACCCCCTTCCCCTCCCCCCCCAGGCTACTCGCTGCACGGCCCCGGGGGTGAGGTGGAGATGGTGGAGGAGTACCGAGCCCCACGGCTGCCCCACGGCCGCCCCACGGCCGCCCCACGGCCGCCCCCGGCGCCCCAGTGAGCACCTTACGGCCGACACGACCGCCCCAGCTGCGCTTTAGTGCCGGCGCTGCCCCACGGCGCTGCCCCACGGCGCTGCCCCACGGCCGGCTCAGAGCTGCCCCACGGCGAAGGGGGCCGGGAGCCGCCCCCCACGGACAAACGCCAGCCCCACGGCGGGACGGGACGGGGCCACCCCAGAGGGGCTGGAGCTGCCCCACAGCCGGTGCCGCCCCACGGCCGCCGGCGCTGCCCCACGGCGGGTCCAGGGCTGCCCCATAGCGGAGCTGGACTCCTTGCACAAGGGGCCCCTCCCCCCCCCCGGCCGCCCCTCCCCCCCCGGCCGCCCCTCCCCCCCCGGCCCGTGTTTACAGCCCCCATAGGGGGCAGCCAGGCCCCGCCCCCTCCCCTCAGACCACGCCCCCTCCCCCACCCGGCCACGCCCCCGGCTTGGCTCCACCCCTCGGCTCAGGCCCCGCCCCCCTGCAGTCTGTTGCCGTGACGGGGGGGGGGGGAGGGGCGGATTTGGGGGGAATTCGGGCGATTTCGGTTTTGTTGTTTTTTAAAGCAAAACCCGGGTCGGCGCCGCCCCTCCCCCTCCGCGTGTGCCCCTCCCCCCAGCCCCTCCCCCACCCCCCAGCAATAAGGCCGGAGCCCCCGCCCCTCCCCCCACCCCACGTGCCAACCCCTCCCCCACCGGGGGCGGTGCCGTTGAATGTAAGGGGGGGGAGGGGTATGAGCCCCTCCCCCACCCTCTATCTCCTGCGTGGGGGGAGGGGCTCCCCCACCCCTCCCCCCCCCGAGAGTGGCAGAATGTTTACAGGCCCCTCCCCCACCCCGCACCCCTCCCCCTCCAATAAAGACCTCGTTAAGCCCCGCCCCTTTTCTCTTCAGTGGGCGGGGCTTGGGGCGTGACGTCTCTGCGCGGTGGGCGGGGCTAATGGCAAAGCCCAAAGCCCCCCCAGGCTAAAGGGGGGAAGCCCCGCCCCCTGCGTGCAGAGGGTGGGGCCAGGGGAAGCCACGCCCCTTGGGCATAGTGGGCGGGATTCAGTGCTGAGGGAGATAATGTAGACCACGCCCACACGGGGAGGGACACGCCCCCTCGCTAAGCCACGCCCCCACCAACCCACCCCAAGGGGGCGTGTCCCAGACGCGTGTCCCGCCCCCAAGGGGGCGTGTCCCAGCACGGGGGGGGGTAGGAAATAAAAGGGCGCCTGCTCCTTTAAGCCGCCCTCATTGTCTGTGGCGCCGGCCAATCAGCACGCACGCCGGAGGGCGGGCGCTGATTGGCCACGCTTCCCCCCCGCCCCGCCCCCTCGCAGGCCACGCCCACCGCGGCGCCGGGCGCTGTCCGGTGCTGAACGGCGGCCGCCGCCATGAGCGGGGGGGTCTACGGCGGCGGTAGGGGCGGGGCCACGGCGGGGGGCGGGGCCTGGGGGGCGGGGCCTGGGCGGGGGGGGGTCCGGGGGGTGGGGGAGGGGGGTGTCCGTCCGTCCGGTGTCGCCGTGTCCGTCCCGGTGTCACCGTGTGTCCGTTCCCCCCCCCCAAGATGAGGTGGGGGCCCTGGTGTTCGACATCGGCTCCTTCTCGGTGCGGGCCGGCTACGCCGGGGAGGACTGCCCCAAGGTGGGTGCCGCCGCGTCACCGCGTCACCGCGCGTCACCGCGTCACCCCCCCCCACGTCCCCTCCGGAGGGACAAGGCCACCGTCCCCGCTGCGGGCTGTCCCCGTGGCCACGCTGGCCCCACGGCCACCACCCGCCGGCTAACGGCACCGTGGTGGTGGCATCGCCATGGCCACGCTGGCCCCACGGCCACCATCCAAGGCCAACGTCCCCATCGTGGTGGCATGGCCACGTCACCCCCATGTCCCCATGGCCACCATCCAAGGCCAACGTCCCCATCGCGGTGGCATCGCCATGGCCGCGCTGGCCCCATGGCCACCATCCAAGGCCAACGGCCCCATCACGATGACATGGCCACGTCACCCCCACGTCCCCAAGGCCACCACCTGCAGGCCAACAGCCCCATCGTGGTGGCATCGCCATGGCCACGCTGGCCCCATGGCCACCACCCACCGGCCAACGTCCCCATCGTGGTGGCATGGCCACGTCACCCCCATGTCCCCACGGCCACCATCCAAGGCCAACGTCCCCATCATGGTGGCATCGCCACGGTAGCCCCGAGGCCACCACCCACAGCCCAACGTCCCCATCGTGGTGGCATCGCCATGGCCACGCTGGCCCCACGGCCACCATCCAAGGCCAACATCTCCATCATGGTGGCATCACCATGGCCACGCTGCCCCCGAGGCCACCACCCGCAGCCCAACGTCCCCATCGTGGTGGCATCTCCATGGTGGCCCCGAGGCCACCACCCACAGCCCAACGTCCCCATCGTGGTGGCATCTCCATGGTGGCCCCGAGGCCACCACCCGCAGCCCAACGTCCCCATCGTGGTGGCATCTCCATGGTGGCCCCGAGGCCACCACCCGCAGCCCAACGTCCCCATCGTGGTGACATCTCCACGGCCACACTGTCCCCAACGTCCCCCCCGCCGCGTCCCCGTGGTGCTGGTGGTGACGGGGGCGGGGGCAGGCGGACTTCCCCACCACGGTGGGGCTGCTGTCCCCCGAGGAGGTGGCCCTGGAGCTGGACGGTGACAAGGACAAGAAGGGGGGGAAGGTCTACTACATCGACACCAACGCGCTGCACGTGGCCCGCGAGGGCATGGAGGTCCTCTCGCCCCTCAAGAACGGCATGAGTGAGTGGGGACACCGCGGGGACACCGCGGGGGGGACACGGGGAGGGGGACACCCTGCAGGGCCACGGGGAACCCGTAGGAGGCATCTCAGGGGGTTGGCGGTCACCTCGTGGGGCCACCACAGGGTTGGGGACATCCAATGGAGGCCACCATGGGCTTGGAGGTCACCTTCCAGGGCCACCACGGGCTTGGGGACATCCAATGGAGGCCACCATGGGCTTGGGGGTCACCTCAAGGGGCCATCATGGGGTTGGGGACATCCAATGGAGGCCACCATGGGCTTGGGGGTCACCTCAAGGGGCCACCACGGGGTTGGGGACATCCAATGGAGGCCACCATGGGCTTGGGGGTCACCTCAGGGGGCCACCAGAAGATTGGGGTCACCCAGTGGGGCCACCATGGGCTTGGAGATCACCTTCCAGGGCCACCATGGGGTTGGGGACATCCAATGGGGCCACCATGGGCTTGGGGGTCACCTCAGGGGGCCACCAGTAGATTGGGGTCACCCAGTGGGGCCTCCCCTAGAGCCCTGCCCCCCCCGCGCCCCCCCTCACCGTCCCCGCCTCCCCAGTCGAGGACTGGGAGTGCTTCCAGGCCATCCTGGACCACACCTACGGGAAGCACGTCAAGTCGGAGCCCGGCCTCCACCCCGTCCTCATGTCCGAGGCCCCGGTAGGTGCCCACCCCCCTCCCCCAACCACGCGCCCCCCCCCCCCCCCCACCGCGGCGGCGGTGGCCCCCGGTGGCCCCCCGGTGTCCCCACGCTGTCCCCGCGCCCCTCAGTGGAACACGCGGGCCAAGAGGGAGAAGCTGACGGAGCTGATGTTCGAGCACTACAACATCCCCGCCTTCTTCCTCTGCAAGACGGCCGTGCTCACCGCGTATCCCCCCGTCACCCGGCGCCGTCACCCGGCGCCGTCACCCGCCGGGTGACCCGACCCCCCCCCAGGGCGCCCACACAACCTCCCGCGTGGGGGCAGGGGAAGCTGGGTGGGTGGGTGTAGGGGCAGCTGGGTGGGTGTAGGGGTGGGTTGAGGGGCAGTTGGGTGGTTGGGTGGGTGGGTGGTGGGTGTAGAAACAGTTGGGTGGGTGTAGGGGGTGGTTGGGTGGGTGTAGGGGTAGTTGGGTGGGTGTAGGGGGTGGTTGGGTGGGTGTAGGAGTAGTTGGGTGGGTGTAGGGGGTGGTTGGGTGGTGGGTCTAGAGACGGTTGTTTGGGTGTAGGGGGTGGTTGGGTGGGTGTAGGGGTAGTTCGTTGGGTGGGTTGAGGGGTAGTTGGGTGGTTGGGTGGGCCTAGGGGTGGGTGGGTGGGTGGTGGGTCTAGAGACGGTTGGGTGGGTGTAGGGGGTGGTTGGGTGGGTTGAGGGGTAGTTGGGTGGTTGGGTGGGTGGTTGGTGGGTCTAGGGGTGGGTGGGTGGGTGGGTGGGTGACTGGTTGATTGGGTGGTTGATTGGGTGGGTGGGTGGCTAGTTAGCTGTGGGGGTGGGTGGGTGGCTAGGAGGGGCTGGCTGGGGGTGGCCGGTGGGGTGCTGAGCCGCCAGCACCGCCGCTGGGTGCTGAGCCGCCGCTGGGCCGGCTCGTTAGCCGGCAGCTGGGCCCTTCGTTTGGTCGGGCGGGTCGTTAGGCCTTCGTCAGCCCACTGATTGGCTGAGCGTCTGCCTGGGGGCGGGGGCTCACGCCTCACCGGAGGACCGGGTGGGTGCCCGGCAGGGCAACCGGCCGCGGCTCTTCGTTAGCCAGCCGTCCCCGGTTAGCGGGGCTCGCCCTCATTAGCGAAGGCCCTCGTTAGCGCTGCCCTTGACGGTGGCGGCCCAGCTTCGCCAACGGGCGCAGCACGGGGCTGGTCCTGGACAGCGGGGCCACCCACACCACCGCCATCCCCGTCCACGACGGCTACATCCTCCAGCAAGGTGAGGGGGCGGGGCCTGGTGGGGCGGGGCGTGGGCGTGGCCAGGCGGGGCGGGGCCCTCGCGGTGACTCACCGGTGGCCGCCGCAGGCATCGTCAAGTCGCCGCTGGCCGGGGACTTCATCTCCATGCAGTGCCGGGAGCTCTTCCAGGAGATGAACATCGACATCGTGCCGCCCTACATGATCGCCGCCAAGGTAGGGGCGGGGCCGCCGAAGGACACGCCCACCCGGGAGCAGCCTATCGGAGAAAGAGAGGGCAGGTGTTAGGCTCCGCCCCTTGGGGGGGTTTCTGCTTAGCTCCACCTCTTTGGGGCAACTCCCTCTTAGCTCCACCCCCTTAGGGCCACCCCTTCCCCTTGGCTCCACCCCTTCCCTGTAGCTCCACCCCTTCCCTTAGCTCCACCTCCTTAGGGCCACCTCTTCCCCTTAGCTCCACCCCCTTAGCGCCACACCTTTTCATTAGCCCCACCCCCTTAGCCCCACCCCTTCCCCTTAGCTCCACCCCCTCAGGGCCAGCTTGCCCACAGGCCCCACCCCTTTAGGCCCAGCCCAGGCCCCGCCCCCTTCAGGGCACCCCCCATCACCCCACCCATGGGAGGGGCGTGCCCCACCCCAAGCCCCACCCCCCCACCTGACACCCCGCCCCCAGGAGCCGGTGCGGGAGGGGGCCCCCCCCAACTGGAAGAAGAAGGAGAAGCTGCCCCAGGTCTCCAAGTCCTGGCACAACTTCACCTGCAACGTGAGGGGGCCGGGGGGGGGCCCTGGGGGGGTCCCCAACCCCTGGGTGCCCCATCTGGGGGGGGTCTGGGTCCCTGGGAGGGTCCTGGGGGGGTCCTGAACACTGGATGCCCCATTTGGGGGGGGGTCTGGGTCCCTGGGGGGGTCCTGAACACTGGGTGCCCCATTTGGGGGGGATCTGGGTCCCTGGGGGGTCCTGGGGGGGTCCCGTGGGGGTCCTGGGGGGACCCAAACCCTGGGTGCCCCATTTGGGGGGGGGGGTCTGGGTCCCTGGGAGGTCCTGGGGGGACCCCAGGGGGTCCCAAACCCCTGGGTCCCCTCTTAGGGGGGGGGTCTGGGTCCCTGGGGGGGGTCCCAGATGCCTGAGTCCCATTTTGGGAGGGGGGGTCCGGATCCCTGGGGGGGTCCCGGGGGGTCCCAAAGCCCTGGGTCCCCTCTTGGGGGGGGTCCTGGGAGGTCCCAAACCCTGGGTGCCCCATTTTGGGGGGGTCTGGGTCCCTAGGGGGGTCCTGGGGGGGTCCCGAACCCCTGGGTCCCCTCTTAGGGGGGGATCTGGGTCCTGGGTGGGGTCCCAAACCCCTGGGGAGGGGGGTCTGGGTCCCTGGGGGTGTCCCAGACGCCTGCGTGCCCCATTGGGGGGGCTCCGGATCCCTGGGGGGTCCCCGGACACCTCGGTCCCCCCCCACTTTGTGCCCCCCCCCCCCAGGAGGTGATCCAGGACTTCCAGGCCTCGGTGCTGCAGGTCTCCGACTCCCCCTACGACGAGCAGTGAGCAGGGGTGGGGGTTGGGGGGGGCTTAGGGGGGTTTTGGGGTCCCCCCCCACCCCATCACCCCCCCTCGCCCCCCCAGGGTGGCCGCCCAGATGCCCACGGTTCACTACGAGATGCCCAACGGCTACAACACCGACTACGGGGCCGAGCGGCTCCGCATCCCCGAGGGGCTCTTCGATCCCTCCAACGTCAAGGTTGGGGGGGGTCCCGGGGGGCGTGGGGGGGTCCTGAGGGGTTTGGGGGGGTCCCGGGGGGTTTGGGGGACCCCTCTGACCCCCCGTCCCCCCCAGGGCCTCTCGGGGAACACGATGCTGGGCGTGGGGCACGTGGTCACCACCAGCATCGGGATGTGCGACATCGACATCCGACCGGTGAGTCCCCGGTGATGCGGGGGGGGGGACGTTTTGGGGGGCGGCGGTGACGTGGTGACACCCTGACCCCCCCCGTGTGTGTGTCCCCCCCCAGGGTCTTTACGGCAGCGTCATCGTCACCGGGGGGAACACCCTGCTGCAGGGCTTCACCGACCGCCTCAACCGGGAGCTTTCGCAGAAGACGCCTCCCGTGAGGGACGGGGGCACCCAGGCGTCCGGGGAGGGGACCCCCAACCCCCTGGGGGGGATTCTGGGGGGCTGGGGGGGACCCACTCATCTGGGGAGGGGACCCCCAAC
>NW_028121186.1:5000-12500 GCF_965183815.1 Platalea leucorodia
GAGGCGCCTTGACGATGCCGGCAAGGCAGCGGAGGCCCCACGGCCACGGTTCCTGGGACAGCGACGGCCGCGCGCGCCCCGCCGCCACCCGGGGGTGGGCGGCGGACGCGGGGCCCTGCGTGCGGGCGGGAGGGCAGCGTCGGCTGAGAGCCGCCCCGACGGCCTTAACACCGGCAGAGCCGGCCCGACCGTGGAGCCTCTCCGACGCGCCCGAGGCGCCTTGACGATGCCGGCAAGGCAGCGGAGGCCCCACGGCCACGGTTCCTGGGACAGCGACGGCCGCGCGCGCCCCGCCGCCACCCGGGGGTGGGCGGCGGACGCGGGGCCCTGCGTGCGGGCGGGAGGGCAGCGTCGGCTGAGAGCCGCCCCGACGGCCTTAACACCGGCAGAGCCGGCCCGACCGTGGAGCCTCTCCGACGCGCCCGAGGCGCCTTGACGATGCCGGCAAGGCAGCGGAGGCCCCACGGCCACGGTTCCTGGGACAGCGACGGCCGCGCGCGCCCCGCCGCCACCCGGGGGTGGGCGGCGGACGCGGGGCCCTGCGTGCGGGCGGGAGGGCAGCGTCGGCTGAGAGCCGCCCCGACGGCCTTAACACCGGCAGAGCCGGCCCGACCGTGGAGCCTCTCCGACGCGCCCGAGGCGCCTTGACGATGCCGGCAAGGCAGCGGAGGCCCCACGGCCACGGTTCCTGGGACAGCGACGGCCGCGCGCGCCCCGCCGCCACCCGGGGGTGGGCGGCGGACGCGGGGCCCTGCGTGCGGGCGGGAGGGCAGCGTCGGCTGAGAGCCGCCCCGACGGCCTTAACACCGGCAGAGCCGGCCCGACCGTGGAGCCTCTCCGACGCGCCCGAGGCGCCTTGACGATGCCGGCAAGGCAGCGGAGGCCCCACGGCCACGGTTCCTGGGACAGCGACGGCCGCGCGCGCCCCGCCGCCACCCGGGGGTGGGCGGCAGACGCGGGGCTCTGCGTGCGGGCGAGCGGGCAACGTCCGCGAGAGGTGCTCCGACGGCCTGAACACCGGCAGAGCCGGCCCGCCGCGGAGCCTCTCCGACGTGCCTGGGGACGCCTCAGCGGGCGCTGCCTGGGGGTCTGGATCGGTAATAACGGGGGAGCGGGAGGTGCCGCCAGCCACCCGCTCCAGACGATTCCCTTCACTGAGGTCAACGGGACCGGGGGAAAGCTGCGGCTAGCTCAAGTCCCCCGGTCTTCCAGCGTTCGAGAGTGCTGGCGACCGCCGCCGGCCGCCAGTCTTTGCCCAGCCCGCAGGGAACCGCTTCCCCCGGGGAAAAAAAAAAAAACAAACGACGCCAGGAAGGCTTGACAGCCCCGGCCGTCTGCGTTCGGCTGCCGGCCACCGCGACCGGTCCGCCGCTCTCGGCCCGCTTCGCGGGCCCCGGCTTAGGGCCGGCGGAAAAAAAAAGGGCGAGGCGCCGCCACCTCGCCCGTGCTACGCAGTCCCTTCACCGAGCCCTCCGGCGCTCCGAGAAGCCAGGGCAAGCCAGACACCACGGGCCGCCCACGTATGGCTCGTGCCGGCAAAAGGAGGGCGAGGCGCCGCCGCCTCCGCCCGCGCCGTCCTCGGGCTCTCGGGGGCCGGGGAAAGCCGCGGCAGGCTCGAAACCCCCGGCCGTCTGCGTTCGGCTGCCGGCCACCGCGACCGGCCGCCGCTCTCTGCGCCCGCTTCGCGGGCCCCGGCTTAGGGCCGGCAGAAAAAAAAGGGCGAGGCGCCGCCACCTCGCCCGTGCTACGCAGTCCCTTCACCGAGCCCTCCGGCGCTCCGAGAAGCCAGGGCAAGCCAGACACCACGGGCCGCCCACGTATGGCTCGTGCCGGCAAAAGGAGGGCGAGGCGCCGCCGCCTCCGCCCGCGCCGTCCTCGGGCTCTCGGGGGCCGGGGAAAGCCGCGGCAGGCTCGAAACCCCCGGCCGTCTGCGTTCGGCTGCCGGCCACCGCGACCGGCCGCCGCTCTCTGCGCCCGCTTCGCGGGCCCCGGCTTAGGGCCGGAGAAAAAGGGCGAGGTGCCGCCAGCCTCGCCCATGCCACACCACTGGGCCCTCCGGAGCCGGGGCAAGCCGCGGCAGGCTCGAAACCCCCGGTCGTCTGCTTCCGCCATATGCCGGCAGTAAGCTCGCATCATCATCGGGCCCCGTGCGGGACCGGGGAGGAGAAAGCGCCGCAGAGGCTGGACCCCCTTCCCCGGCCTTGCGCGTTCGAGTGCCGGCGACCACCGCCGGCCGCCGGTCTTTGCCCTTGATCCCCGCGGAGGGGTCTGCCGTTCCCTCTCGTGCCGCTCTGCCAACGGCCGCTCGCTAGCCCTGCTCCGGAGACGAGTCACCGCTCGCTCCTATAGTATGGACCGGTACGTCGCCGCCCCCAGAAAGATCCAAGACGGCCGTCTCCGCCCACCGGGGAGGCGCGCCAGCGACGCCGACTTTTACGATGACGTAACTGGAGGCAGCACAGAGCAGCGACCCCTTCGGCAGCTCCGAGGAAGCGGAGGGGACAACAGGTCTACCGCTCAGCCCCGGAAATGCGACTAAGTCCCGCCGGAGCCGGGTAGACCTGGCCGCCCTGTCCGACGGACGCTCCGGCAGCGACAGGCCGGGGTCGCCGGCCGCCGCTGGCGGCCGACCCGGGCTCCCGGAGCCGGGTAGACCTGGCAGCCGCCGCACGCGCGCCGGAGCCGGGTAGACCTGACAGCCGCCGACCCGGTCTCCGGAGCCGGGTAGACCTGGAAGCCGCCGCACGCGCGCCGGAGCCGGGTAGACCTGACAGCCGCCGCCGCCGCCGGAGCCGGGTAGACCTGACGGCCGCTGCCGGCTCCGGAGCCGGGTAGACCTGGCAGCCGCCGCCGGCGCCGGAGCCGGGTAGACCTGGCGGCCGCCGCCGGCGCCGGAGCCGGGTAGACCTGACAGCCGCCGCCGGCGCCGGAGCCGGGTAGACCTGACGGCCACTGCCGGCGCCGGAGCCGGGTAGGCCTGCGGGCCGCTGCCGGCACCGGAGCCGGGTAGACCTGACAGCCGCCGAACCGGTCTCCGGAGCCGGGTAGACCTGACAGCCGCCGCCGGCGCCGGAGCCGGGTAGACCTGCGGGCCGCCGCCGGCGCCGGAGCCGGGTAGACCTGACGGCCACTGCCGGCGCCGGAGCCGGGTAGGCCTGCGGGCCGCTGCCGGCACCGGAGCCGGGTAGACCTGACAGCCGCCGAACCGGTCTCCGGAGCCGGGTAGACCTGGAAGCCGCCGCACGCGCGCCGGAGCCGGGTAGACCTGGCAGCCGCCGCCGGCGCCGGAGCCGGGTAGACCTGGCGGCCGCCGCCGGCGCCGGAGCCGGGTAGACCTGACGGCCACTGCCGGCGCCGGAGCCGGGTAGACCTGGCAGCCGCCGCGCGCGCGCGCCGGAGCCGGGTAGACCTGGCGGCCGCCGCCGGCGCCGGAGCCGGGTAGGCCTGCGGGCCGCTGCCGGCGCCGGAGCCGGGTAGACCTGGCAGCCGCTGCCGGCGCCGGAGCCGGGTAGACCTGTCGGCCGCCGCGCGCGCGCCGGAGCCGGGTAGACCTGGCGGCCGCCGCCGGCGCCGGAGCCGGGTAGACCTGCGGGCCGCTGCCGGCGCCGGAGCCGGGTAGACCTGGCAGCCACCGCCGGCGCCGGCGCCGGGTAGACCTGGCAGCCGCTGCCGGCGCCGGAGCCGGGTAGACCTGTCGGCCGCCGCGCGCGCGCCGGAGCCGGGTAGACCTGGCGGCCGCCGCCGGCGCCGGAGCCGGGTAGACCTGCGGGCCGCTGCCGGCGCCGGAGCCGGGTAGACCTGGCAGCCACCGCCGGCGCCGGCGCCGGGTAGACCTGGCAGCCGCTGCCGGCGCCGGAGCCGGGTAGACCTGACGGCCGCTGCCTGCGCCGGAGCCGGGTAGACCTGCGGGCCGCTGCCGGAGCCGGGTAGACCTGTCGGCCCCCGAGGAGCCCGGTAGACCTGCCGGCCGCTCTGTGCTCCCGAGCCGGCTGGACCGTGCGACCCGGTTCTCCCGGCCGGGTTCGGGTGCGGGGGGGGGGGGGCGGCGGCGGAGGCGGGGGGGGGGGGGGTGTGCAATTTTTCGATATTTAAGGGAATCCGGTACAGAGGCCACCCTCTCCCGGTTCTGCCGGCCGGGGAGGGCCGGGTCATTCCCCCCCCCCCCCCCCGCCGTTTCCGAGATTTAAGCGCTTCTAACGAAAAGGCAGTAAGTTTAAACGTACTGTCTCATGCAAGACTTATTTGACCTTCTTCGCTTTCCAGATTAAACATCAATAAAATATTAATAAAGAACTTTTTAAATTTTTTATTTCTTTTTTTTTTTTTTTTTAAAAAAAAAAAACACCCGCCGCACTCAAACGCGCGCACGCCCCTTCCCCGACCCGGTGGTCCGCCGCGCGCTGGCCGGCTTCACCGCCCCGGCCAGCCTCTCCGCTCCGTCTGCCCCCCTCGAACACACGCTCTGGCCGGCGGGGGACCGGGTAGAGGCGGCGGCCCCCATCGCGAGCCGCCCGGCTCCCCGGCGTGAGTTTGCCGTCCGCCGGGAGGCTTTAGGACCCCGGGCGCCCGTAGCCGGGTCCGGGTCCCGGCGCCGCCGGGCGCTCGGCGGCTTTTGTTTTTGGTTTCGCGGTGTGGGGTTTGGGGGGGGCTGGGGGGGGGGCGGGGGTGGGGTGGGGTGTGCGTTTTGTTCCTTTTTTTTTTCCCCGCTTGCCATCGTTTTATTTTACTCTGACCTTTTAAAACACAATAAATAGATTAAAACACACGTCTGCGATCCTGCAGACGCGCCCGCCCCCCGCGACATACGCGTCTCAGACACGCGCGCGCACCCCCCCCCCCCACGCACCCCCCCCACCCCCACCCCCCCCCCCCCACGCCTTGCCCCCCCCCCCCCCTCGCCCCAGCACGTAGCCCGCGTGCGTGTGCTCCCCCTCCCTCCCTCCCTGCGCTGCAGTTGCAGACCCGCAGCCCGGTAGGCGCGGCCCCTCCCCGACCCCAGACTCGCCGGCGCCCTGGAGCAGCAGGGGTCGGGGGGTGGTCCCCCCGTTGCCCGGCAACCGGGCCCCTGCCCGCAAGGAAAGGACAGCGGTTCCCGCCGCGCCAACGGTCCTGCGCTCAGCCGCGGCGGCAGCGACAGGGAAGGGAGGCTGGCGCAGAGGCAGGCGAGAGCGGTCGGCGAGCAGGCAGGGAGCCTGGCGCAGAGGTAGGCTGGGGACGGGGTGGGGCGGGGGGCCCGCGTCTCCTTTCGGAGAAGATTTCTGTTTGGGTCGGTTAGGGTTTTTTTTTTCCTTCCCTTCTGCGTTTTTTCTCCTCTTTTTCTGACTGAGTGAGCGGGAGAGAAAGGCGGGAGCCGGGGCACGGGCACGGGCACGGGCAGGGTAGCAACTCGGCAGCCAGGGTGAGAGACCGCCCGCCCCCGGGACTCCCCTCTGGCGCCCGGGCACGGAGCCGGCAGGAATGCCGCTGGGTCCTAAAGTCTCCCGCCTGCCTTCCCCGGGGCGGCAAACGTGCCGTAGGAAGGCGGGGGTGGGGGGGGGGGGGGGGCCGGGGGGCTAGCGGGGGGGATGGGGGGGGGGGGGCGGGGGGGGCACGACGGCGTCAGCGGGAGGCGCGCGCGCGCGCTCCGCGTGCCTAACGTGCGCCCGTCTGGGGGGCGGGCGGGCGGGCGCGGGCCTGCGCCCACGCGCGTGGAGCGGCGGGCGAGGGGTTCGGGCCGGGGGTTACGTTTGTGGGCGAGCCGGGCGCCTCTCCGGGGGCGGGGGGTTCGGGGGGGGCACGTGCCCGCGCCGGGGGCCTGTTTAGTTTGGGGTGCGCGCACGCGGGAAGAAACGAAAAAGATTCGCGACGCTGTTGATGACGCCGCCTTCTCTGTTACAGCCCGCGTTGCCGGCGGCGTCGGTGTCCGGGCCCGCGCCCTTGCCGGTCGAAGCCGTCCCTGGGAAAGCAGCCGCCGCCGGCCTCGGCCCGGGCAGAGACGTGGGTCCCCAGGGCCGGGCTCCAGCGACCGCGCGGCAGGGCCCCGGCCGGGGCCGGCGGAGAGAGAGGCGGGCCGCGCTTCTAACAGACGGCCATCGGCGTTTCCGTCGCCGGCGGGATGCGTCGGAGCGGTGAGTCCCGCCGAGAGGACGGGCCCGGCGGCCTCAGGCGAGGGGGGACGGCTCCTTTGCCGGCGGCGGGGAGACGGCCCCGGGCGGGCCCGATCTTCCGGCACGGCGGCCGCGAGAGCGCCTCGTCTCCGAGGACGCTCGGCTAAGTCGGCCCGGGCCGCGGGGAGCGTTTGTCGGGCACGTGGCCGGCCAGGACTTTGCTCAGAGGCCTGCGAGACCGCCGTCCCTCGGAGGCCCGGCCGCGTCCCCGGAGAGGCCTTCTCAGGGACGGAGGCCCGTCCCGGGAATCGCGGCTGGGCTGGGCTGGGCTGGGCTGGGCCGGGCCGGGCCGGGCCGGGCCGGGGCGGGCGAGAGGCCCGTCCGGCTAACGAGTGACGGCCCGTGTTTTTCTCCGCTCCGGCCAGGTCTCGAGGCGACGTGGAAGGGGCTTGCCGCCCCAGGCCGAAAGCAGCTTCGCCCGGAGCCCCCGCGGAAGGTAGGCCGGCGACCCCCCGCCGCGGCCGCGCCGGGACGGACCCGATCAGGTAGCGGCCGCGAGCGAGGGCGCGGGGAACGCGGCCCCCGGCGGGCGGCGAGAGAAAAGAATAAAGGAAGGTTCTAAGGGGTAAAAGGGGAAAAAAAAAAAAAAAAAAAAAAAAAAGAAAAAAAGAGAAAGGGAAAAGAGAGAAACGATAATAAAAAAGGAGGCGGGGCGGGCGGGCGCTTCTGTACTCGGACCCCTGCGGGGGGGCCCGGCCTCGGGAGGCCTCTCGATCTGCCGCTGCCCGTTCGTTGTCGATCGCATCGACGCGCGCCGGCCCGCGTTTCACGAAGGTAAGGAACGATTCGTGAACCGGTCGCCGGCACGGGGATCGGTCGCGGGCGACGGAGCGGTACGGATTCGTGGCTATCGGGCGATCCCTACCGTGAAGGAATTCACGAATCGACTCACGGATCCGACGGTTTACCGCTCGCGCGTAAATACCGATCGGTCTCCCCCTCCGACGCGAGAGCGATCGCGTCGTGGCAAAAGAAAGGCTGCGTCGATTCGTTTCTTATCGATGAGTAGAACGCTACGGTAATAAAACAGCACCGCTCTAACGACACCGTTTAATAGGGTTAACGTCGTCGACGCTCCACGGAATTCTCTCCAAAAAGAAAGCGACGTTCTTAAGAAGGGCTCGGCCTGTCACGACGCGCAAACGATCGACACCGTTACGGAGCTCCAAACTAAAAATTAAAACCCCAAAAAACCCCACCAAAACCACCGGAAACTACTCCAACGTAAGTCATACCAAATCTAATTCTCTAGCGGTAAAAAAAATAAAAATTCTACCGTACCGTGAGCACGGTGAGTAGTAATAGCGACGTTACTGGCGTCGGGGACTTCTTGTTTACTCGGAAAAGATCATCG
>NW_028121186.1:25000-32500 GCF_965183815.1 Platalea leucorodia
CGGGGCCCACCCTCGCCCGGGTGGCCCCGCTACTCGCTTTCTTTCCCCGGTTTCTCGCCTCAACCGCACCACCGCCCAGCGCTGCTCGCGGCCGGCACCCACGGGCACCCGGGACCGAGGCCGGCACCGGCACCTCGCGTGGTTTAGGACACCTGAGGGCTCGCGGGGCCACGCGGCCGTCACACAGCCCGGTTCGGTAAGGAAGCCCGAAGACCCCCCCCTTTGCCCGGCGGGGGGAAGGAAGGCAACACCTCGCATGCGACGGGAAGCGAATTGGAAAGGAGACCACCCTGCCTGAACACCGGACACCGCCGTGGCACCCTATTACGGGGAGCACGGAAGTGCCGGCCCGCCGGGGGCCCTCTCCGACGCGACCCGAAAGGCCTCATCGATCAGTAAAGCAAAGAAAAAGGAGCGGAGGCCCCACGGCCACGGTTCCTGGGACAGCGACGGCCGCGCGCGCCCCGCCGCCACCCGGGGGTGGGCGGCGGACGCGGGGCCCTGCGTGCGGGCGGGAGGGCAGCGTCGGCTGAGAGCCGCCCCGACGGCCTTAACACCGGCAGAGCCGGCCCGACCGTGGAGCCTCTCCGACGCGCCCGAGGCGCCTTGACGATGCCGGCAAGGCAGCGGAGGCCCCACGGCCACGGTTCCTGGGACAGCGACGGCCGCGCGCGCCCCGCCGCCACCCGGGGGTGGGCGGCGGACGCGGGGCCCTGCGTGCGGGCGGGAGGGCAGCGTCGGCTGAGAGCCGCCCCGACGGCCTTAACACCGGCAGAGCCGGCCCGACCGTGGAGCCTCTCCGACGCGCCCGAGGCGCCTTGACGATGCCGGCAAGGCAGCGGAGGCCCCACGGCCACGGTTCCTGGGACAGCGACGGCCGCGCGCGCCCCGCCGCCACCCGGGGGTGGGCGGCGGACGCGGGGCCCTGCGTGCGGGCGGGAGGGCAGCGTCGGCTGAGAGCCGCCCCGACGGCCTTAACACCGGCAGAGCCGGCCCGACCGTGGAGCCTCTCCGACGCGCCCGAGGCGCCTTGACGATGCCGGCAAGGCAGCGGAGGCCCCACGGCCACGGTTCCTGGGACAGCGACGGCCGCGCGCGCCCCGCCGCCACCCGGGGGTGGGCGGCGGACGCGGGGCCCTGCGTGCGGGCGGGAGGGCAGCGTCGGCTGAGAGCCGCCCCGACGGCCTTAACACCGGCAGAGCCGGCCCGACCGTGGAGCCTCTCCGACGCGCCCGAGGCGCCTTGACGATGCCGGCAAGGCAGCGGAGGCCCCACGGCCACGGTTCCTGGGACAGCGACGGCCGCGCGCGCCCCGCCGCCACCCGGGGGTGGGCGGCGGACGCGGGGCCCTGCGTGCGGGCGGGAGGGCAGCGTCGGCTGAGAGCCGCCCCGACGGCCTTAACACCGGCAGAGCCGGCCCGACCGTGGAGCCTCTCCGACGCGCCCGAGGCGCCTTGACGATGCCGGCAAGGCAGCGGAGGCCCCACGGCCACGGTTCCTGGGACAGCGACGGCCGCGCGCGCCCCGCCGCCACCCGGGGGTGGGCGGCAGACGCGGGGCTCTGCGTGCGGGCGAGCGGGCAACGTCCGCGAGAGGTGCTCCGACGGCCTGAACACCGGCAGAGCCGGCCCGCCGCGGAGCCTCTCCGACGTGCCTGGGGACGCCTCAGCGGGCGCTGCCTGGGGGTCTGGATCGGTAATAACGGGGGAGCGGGAGGTGCCGCCAGCCACCCGCTCCAGACGATTCCCTTCACTGAGGTCAACGGGACCGGGGGAAAGCTGCGGCTAGCTCAAGTCCCCCGGTCTTCCAGCGTTCGAGAGTGCTGGCGACCGCCGCCGGCCGCCAGTCTTTGCCCAGCCCGCAGGGAACCGCTTCCCCCGGGGAAAAAAAAAAAAACAAACGACGCCAGGAAGGCTTGACAGCCCCGGCCGTCTGCGTTCGGCTGCCGGCCACCGCGACCGGTCCGCCGCTCTCGGCCCGCTTCGCGGGCCCCGGCTTAGGGCCGGCGGAAAAAAAAAGGGCGAGGCGCCGCCACCTCGCCCGTGCTACGCAGTCCCTTCACCGAGCCCTCCGGCGCTCCGAGAAGCCAGGGCAAGCCAGACACCACGGGCCGCCCACGTATGGCTCGTGCCGGCAAAAGGAGGGCGAGGCGCCGCCGCCTCCGCCCGCGCCGTCCTCGGGCTCTCGGGGGCCGGGGAAAGCCGCGGCAGGCTCGAAACCCCCGGCCGTCTGCGTTCGGCTGCCGGCCACCGCGACCGGCCGCCGCTCTCTGCGCCCGCTTCGCGGGCCCCGGCTTAGGGCCGGCAGAAAAAAAAGGGCGAGGCGCCGCCACCTCGCCCGTGCTACGCAGTCCCTTCACCGAGCCCTCCGGCGCTCCGAGAAGCCAGGGCAAGCCAGACACCACGGGCCGCCCACGTATGGCTCGTGCCGGCAAAAGGAGGGCGAGGCGCCGCCGCCTCCGCCCGCGCCGTCCTCGGGCTCTCGGGGGCCGGGGAAAGCCGCGGCAGGCTCGAAACCCCCGGCCGTCTGCGTTCGGCTGCCGGCCACCGCGACCGGCCGCCGCTCTCTGCGCCCGCTTCGCGGGCCCCGGCTTAGGGCCGGAGAAAAAGGGCGAGGTGCCGCCAGCCTCGCCCATGCCACACCACTGGGCCCTCCGGAGCCGGGGCAAGCCGCGGCAGGCTCGAAACCCCCGGTCGTCTGCTTCCGCCATATGCCGGCAGTAAGCTCGCATCATCATCGGGCCCCGTGCGGGACCGGGGAGGAGAAAGCGCCGCAGAGGCTGGACCCCCTTCCCCGGCCTTGCGCGTTCGAGTGCCGGCGACCACCGCCGGCCGCCGGTCTTTGCCCTTGATCCCCGCGGAGGGGTCTGCCGTTCCCTCTCGTGCCGCTCTGCCAACGGCCGCTCGCTAGCCCTGCTCCGGAGACGAGTCACCGCTCGCTCCTATAGTATGGACCGGTACGTCGCCGCCCCCAGAAAGATCCAAGACGGCCGTCTCCGCCCACCGGGGAGGCGCGCCAGCGACGCCGACTTTTACGATGACGTAACTGGAGGCAGCACAGAGCAGCGACCCCTTCGGCAGCTCCGAGGAAGCGGAGGGGACAACAGGTCTACCGCTCAGCCCCGGAAATGCGACTAAGTCCCGCCGGAGCCGGGTAGACCTGGCCGCCCTGTCCGACGGACGCTCCGGCAGCGACAGGCCGGGGTCGCCGGCCGCCGCTGGCGGCCGACCCGGGCTCCCGGAGCCGGGTAGACCTGGCAGCCGCCGCACGCGCGCCGGAGCCGGGTAGACCTGACAGCCGCCGACCCGGTCTCCGGAGCCGGGTAGACCTGGAAGCCGCCGCACGCGCGCCGGAGCCGGGTAGACCTGACAGCCGCCGCCGCCGCCGGAGCCGGGTAGACCTGACGGCCGCTGCCGGCTCCGGAGCCGGGTAGACCTGGCAGCCGCCGCCGGCGCCGGAGCCGGGTAGACCTGGCGGCCGCCGCCGGCGCCGGAGCCGGGTAGACCTGACAGCCGCCGCCGGCGCCGGAGCCGGGTAGACCTGACGGCCACTGCCGGCGCCGGAGCCGGGTAGGCCTGCGGGCCGCTGCCGGCACCGGAGCCGGGTAGACCTGACAGCCGCCGAACCGGTCTCCGGAGCCGGGTAGACCTGACAGCCGCCGCCGGCGCCGGAGCCGGGTAGACCTGCGGGCCGCCGCCGGCGCCGGAGCCGGGTAGACCTGACGGCCACTGCCGGCGCCGGAGCCGGGTAGGCCTGCGGGCCGCTGCCGGCACCGGAGCCGGGTAGACCTGACAGCCGCCGAACCGGTCTCCGGAGCCGGGTAGACCTGGAAGCCGCCGCACGCGCGCCGGAGCCGGGTAGACCTGGCAGCCGCCGCCGGCGCCGGAGCCGGGTAGACCTGGCGGCCGCCGCCGGCGCCGGAGCCGGGTAGACCTGACGGCCACTGCCGGCGCCGGAGCCGGGTAGACCTGGCAGCCGCCGCGCGCGCGCGCCGGAGCCGGGTAGACCTGGCGGCCGCCGCCGGCGCCGGAGCCGGGTAGGCCTGCGGGCCGCTGCCGGCGCCGGAGCCGGGTAGACCTGGCAGCCGCTGCCGGCGCCGGAGCCGGGTAGACCTGTCGGCCGCCGCGCGCGCGCCGGAGCCGGGTAGACCTGGCGGCCGCCGCCGGCGCCGGAGCCGGGTAGACCTGCGGGCCGCTGCCGGCGCCGGAGCCGGGTAGACCTGGCAGCCACCGCCGGCGCCGGCGCCGGGTAGACCTGGCAGCCGCTGCCGGCGCCGGAGCCGGGTAGACCTGTCGGCCGCCGCGCGCGCGCCGGAGCCGGGTAGACCTGGCGGCCGCCGCCGGCGCCGGAGCCGGGTAGACCTGCGGGCCGCTGCCGGCGCCGGAGCCGGGTAGACCTGGCAGCCACCGCCGGCGCCGGCGCCGGGTAGACCTGGCAGCCGCTGCCGGCGCCGGAGCCGGGTAGACCTGACGGCCGCTGCCTGCGCCGGAGCCGGGTAGACCTGCGGGCCGCTGCCGGAGCCGGGTAGACCTGTCGGCCCCCGAGGAGCCCGGTAGACCTGCCGGCCGCTCTGTGCTCCCGAGCCGGCTGGACCGTGCGACCCGGTTCTCCCGGCCGGGTTCGGGTGCGGGGGGGGGGGGGCGGCGGCGGAGGCGGGGGGGGGGGGGGTGTGCAATTTTTCGATATTTAAGGGAATCCGGTACAGAGGCCACCCTCTCCCGGTTCTGCCGGCCGGGGAGGGCCGGGTCATTCCCCCCCCCCCCCCCCGCCGTTTCCGAGATTTAAGCGCTTCTAACGAAAAGGCAGTAAGTTTAAACGTACTGTCTCATGCAAGACTTATTTGACCTTCTTCGCTTTCCAGATTAAACATCAATAAAATATTAATAAAGAACTTTTTAAATTTTTTATTTCTTTTTTTTTTTTTTTTTAAAAAAAAAAAACACCCGCCGCACTCAAACGCGCGCACGCCCCTTCCCCGACCCGGTGGTCCGCCGCGCGCTGGCCGGCTTCACCGCCCCGGCCAGCCTCTCCGCTCCGTCTGCCCCCCTCGAACACACGCTCTGGCCGGCGGGGGACCGGGTAGAGGCGGCGGCCCCCATCGCGAGCCGCCCGGCTCCCCGGCGTGAGTTTGCCGTCCGCCGGGAGGCTTTAGGACCCCGGGCGCCCGTAGCCGGGTCCGGGTCCCGGCGCCGCCGGGCGCTCGGCGGCTTTTGTTTTTGGTTTCGCGGTGTGGGGTTTGGGGGGGGCTGGGGGGGGGGCGGGGGTGGGGTGGGGTGTGCGTTTTGTTCCTTTTTTTTTTCCCCGCTTGCCATCGTTTTATTTTACTCTGACCTTTTAAAACACAATAAATAGATTAAAACACACGTCTGCGATCCTGCAGACGCGCCCGCCCCCCGCGACATACGCGTCTCAGACACGCGCGCGCACCCCCCCCCCCCACGCACCCCCCCCACCCCCACCCCCCCCCCCCCACGCCTTGCCCCCCCCCCCCCCTCGCCCCAGCACGTAGCCCGCGTGCGTGTGCTCCCCCTCCCTCCCTCCCTGCGCTGCAGTTGCAGACCCGCAGCCCGGTAGGCGCGGCCCCTCCCCGACCCCAGACTCGCCGGCGCCCTGGAGCAGCAGGGGTCGGGGGGTGGTCCCCCCGTTGCCCGGCAACCGGGCCCCTGCCCGCAAGGAAAGGACAGCGGTTCCCGCCGCGCCAACGGTCCTGCGCTCAGCCGCGGCGGCAGCGACAGGGAAGGGAGGCTGGCGCAGAGGCAGGCGAGAGCGGTCGGCGAGCAGGCAGGGAGCCTGGCGCAGAGGTAGGCTGGGGACGGGGTGGGGCGGGGGGCCCGCGTCTCCTTTCGGAGAAGATTTCTGTTTGGGTCGGTTAGGGTTTTTTTTTTCCTTCCCTTCTGCGTTTTTTCTCCTCTTTTTCTGACTGAGTGAGCGGGAGAGAAAGGCGGGAGCCGGGGCACGGGCACGGGCACGGGCAGGGTAGCAACTCGGCAGCCAGGGTGAGAGACCGCCCGCCCCCGGGACTCCCCTCTGGCGCCCGGGCACGGAGCCGGCAGGAATGCCGCTGGGTCCTAAAGTCTCCCGCCTGCCTTCCCCGGGGCGGCAAACGTGCCGTAGGAAGGCGGGGGTGGGGGGGGGGGGGGGGCCGGGGGGCTAGCGGGGGGGATGGGGGGGGGGGGGCGGGGGGGGCACGACGGCGTCAGCGGGAGGCGCGCGCGCGCGCTCCGCGTGCCTAACGTGCGCCCGTCTGGGGGGCGGGCGGGCGGGCGCGGGCCTGCGCCCACGCGCGTGGAGCGGCGGGCGAGGGGTTCGGGCCGGGGGTTACGTTTGTGGGCGAGCCGGGCGCCTCTCCGGGGGCGGGGGGTTCGGGGGGGGCACGTGCCCGCGCCGGGGGCCTGTTTAGTTTGGGGTGCGCGCACGCGGGAAGAAACGAAAAAGATTCGCGACGCTGTTGATGACGCCGCCTTCTCTGTTACAGCCCGCGTTGCCGGCGGCGTCGGTGTCCGGGCCCGCGCCCTTGCCGGTCGAAGCCGTCCCTGGGAAAGCAGCCGCCGCCGGCCTCGGCCCGGGCAGAGACGTGGGTCCCCAGGGCCGGGCTCCAGCGACCGCGCGGCAGGGCCCCGGCCGGGGCCGGCGGAGAGAGAGGCGGGCCGCGCTTCTAACAGACGGCCATCGGCGTTTCCGTCGCCGGCGGGATGCGTCGGAGCGGTGAGTCCCGCCGAGAGGACGGGCCCGGCGGCCTCAGGCGAGGGGGGACGGCTCCTTTGCCGGCGGCGGGGAGACGGCCCCGGGCGGGCCCGATCTTCCGGCACGGCGGCCGCGAGAGCGCCTCGTCTCCGAGGACGCTCGGCTAAGTCGGCCCGGGCCGCGGGGAGCGTTTGTCGGGCACGTGGCCGGCCAGGACTTTGCTCAGAGGCCTGCGAGACCGCCGTCCCTCGGAGGCCCGGCCGCGTCCCCGGAGAGGCCTTCTCAGGGACGGAGGCCCGTCCCGGGAATCGCGGCGCCGGCTGGGCTGGGCTGGGCTGGGCTGGGCCGGGCCGGGCCGGGCCGGGCCGGGGCGGGCGAGAGGCCCGTCCGGCTAACGAGTGACGGCCCGTGTTTTTCTCCGCTCCGGCCAGGTCTCGAGGCGACGTGGAAGGGGCTTGCCGCCCCAGGCCGAAAGCAGCTTCGCCCGGAGCCCCCGCGGAAGGTAGGCCGGCGACCCCCCGCCGCGGCCGCGCCGGGACGGACCCGATCAGGTAGCGGCCGCGAGCGAGGGCGCGGGGAACGCGGCCCCCGGCGGGCGGCGAGAGAAAAGAATAAAGGAAGGTTCTAAGGGGTAAAAGGGGAAAAAAAAAAAAAAAAAAAAAAAAAAGAAAAAAAGAGAAAGGGAAAAGAGAGAAACGATAATAAAAAAGGAGGCGGGGCGGGCGGGCGCTTCTGTACTCGGACCCCTGCGGGGGGGCCCGGCCTCGGGAGGCCTCTCGATCTGCCGCTGCCCGTTCGTTGTCGATCGCATCGACG
>NW_028121186.1:40000-42500 GCF_965183815.1 Platalea leucorodia
CGGCGGGCCTGCGAGGCGCCCCAGCCGCGCCGCCGCGGCCGCCGGGCGGCGGCTCGGCCGGCGATTGATCGTCAAGCGACGCTCAGACAGGCGTAGCCCCGGGAGGAACCCGGGGCCGCAAGTGCGTTCGAAGTGTCGATGATCAATGTGTCCTGCAATTCACATTAATTCTCGCAGCTAGCTGCGTTCTTCATCGACGCACGAGCCGAGTGATCCACCGCTAAGAGTTGTCTGCCTTTCGGCACCGCCCCGCGCGCGCGGGGGGGCCGGGACCGCTCGCCAAGAGCGGCCCCTTCTCTGAGGACGGCACCGCCGCCCGCCCGCCCGCCCGCGCCGGCCCGCCCCTCCGCCCGCGCGGAGGGGACGCCACGCGGCGCGGCGAAGCGCGACGCGCGGGCCTCGCCTCGGCTGACCGTACGAGCACACACGGAGGAAAGGGGAGGGGGGTGGGAACGCAACACCCCGAACGGCAAGGGCGGGGGGAGCCCGCGCTCCCCGGCGACCGCCTGGGAAATGCACCTTGCGCGCTTCGGAGGCGGCCCAGGCGCCCGGGCTCGGCCCGGCCTCCGCACGGAGGCAGCGGCGCGCGCCCGGCCGCGCCGCCTGCCCGCCTCGCTGCTTGGCACACGGACGCCGCTGCTGCCCGCCGCCGGGCAGCAGAGCGGGGCGCCCCGCCGGCCCCGCGCGCGCCTCCACGCAAGCTCCGCCGCTCCACCGCGGCCGGCTCCCCCCCGGCTCGCCCCGCCGGCACCCTCCGCGGCTCCGCCGCCGCGCCGGAGGTGGCGACCGCCGGAAGCCCGAGCGCGCGACGCGCCGCCCGCGGCCTGCCGGACGGCGCCCGCCGCCGCGCCGGAGCGGCCGCCCTCCCGGAACCGCCGCCGCCGCCGCTTCTCGCGCCTCGACCCCTTCCGCGGGCACGCGCCGCGCGGAAGGCGGACGGAGCTAAGGCACAGGGGGCGGCGCCCGCTCTCCCCGTTTCCACGCGGAGAACGGGAGTGGGACGCCCCCGCCCGCCCGCCCGCCTGCCCGGCACGGCCGGGAAAGGCGGCGGGGAAGCGACGGGCGGGGCCCGGGCCGGGACGGCCGCGGCCGGCGGCGGGCGCCCTCCGGCCGGCCGGCCGACTACGCCGAGCGACGACGACGCCGCTCGGCCGGGGTGCCGCCCTCGCCGGCGGCCGGCGGCGGGAGACCGCCGAGGGCTCGCCGGGGCGGGGAGGGAGCGGGAGCGCAGCGCGGCGCAGCGCTGCGACGGAGGCGCGGCGGCCCCGGTGGGGGGGGCGCCGCCCGGCGAGCCCCCACCGCGGGGACTCGCCGCCCCGGCGCGGAGCCCGCGCTCCCGCCGGGGTCGCCCGTTTCGAGGCGGGCAGGCCGGCCACGGCCGACCGCGCCGCGGGTCTCTCCGCCGAGACCGGACCGCGGGGTGGGGGGGGCAGTGGGGACCCCTCCCCGGCACGGCTGCCCGCGGGACGAGCGCGGGCGGCGGCCAGCGCAGGGGCTTCGCGGGAGCAACTCCCGCCCCTGGAGGTAGCGCCGCCCGGCCGACCCCCGGGTCGCATCGAGCCGCCCGAGTCTTTAAACCTCCGCCCGGCTCCGCGGCCTTCGACCCCCGGGGCTGGCCGAGGGAGGGCCGCTGAAGCGCGGACGCTAGGTACCTGGCCCTGGGGCGAGGGAAACGACCTGAAGGGCCCCGCGGGGGTGCCTCTCCCGCTGCCGCCCTCGGGAGAGCGTCCGCCCGCGGGGGCGCGCCCGACGTCCGCCGCCACCGCCTCGTCCTCCTGCCCGGGGCCCGGGGTTTCCCTCAGTAGCCCGGCGCTGCGCCCGAGAGGAGAGCCGTGGCTCGGGCCGCCCGCTCGCGCGGGACGCGACCCGGCGGGGACCTCGCCCACCCAAGGGGCGGCGACGCCGGCGGCGGAGCTCCCCCCGGCTCCCCGCGCGGGGAGGCGCGGGGGGGGGGGGCCCCGACGCCGACGCCGTGCCCGACGGCGCCGCGCGCCAGCCCGGAACGCCCGGAGGCCTCGGCCCTGCGCGGCCGGCCGGCCCGGCAGGCTGCTTCCGCAGCATCCCGCCCCGCTGCGGGGGGGGCCGGGGGGGACGCCCCCCCCGGCCCCGAAGGCCCTCTCGCTCGTCCCTCGCCGGCTCGCACCTGCCGCCCCCAGCCCTCGTCGCCGCTCGCCGCTTCCTCCTCCAGCCCGCGCGCGGGGGCTCGGCCGGCGGGGCTCGTCACGCCCCGCGCCGGCAGCCCCCGCTTCCCGCGCGGCTGCCGCCCGCGCTCTGACCGGGCGCGGCGCCCTCTTTGCCTCCCCGGGGCAGGGGAGCCCGCGCGCCCCCCCCGCACCTCCCCGGCGGCGGCAGCGGACCGCCGTCGGGCGAGGCGGGCGGGACGGGGGTCGGTCCCCGGGGGGGCGGACGCCGGCCGGCGGCGGGCGCCAGCGGAGGCGAGGAGCGGGGTGGCGGCGGGGACGCGGCGGTCCCCGCCGACCGGGCGACGCGCGCGCGCGCG
>NW_028121186.1:47500-54261 GCF_965183815.1 Platalea leucorodia
CGTCTGCGTTCGGCTGCCGGCCACCGCGACCGGTCCGCCGCTCTCGGCCCGCTTCGCGGGCCCCGGCTTAGGGCCGGCGGAAAAAAAAAGGGCGAGGCGCCGCCACCTCGCCCGTGCTACGCAGTCCCTTCACCGAGCCCTCCGGCGCTCCGAGAAGCCAGGGCAAGCCAGACACCACGGGCCGCCCACGTATGGCTCGTGCCGGCAAAAGGAGGGCGAGGCGCCGCCGCCTCCGCCCGCGCCGTCCTCGGGCTCTCGGGGGCCGGGGAAAGCCGCGGCAGGCTCGAAACCCCCGGCCGTCTGCGTTCGGCTGCCGGCCACCGCGACCGGCCGCCGCTCTCTGCGCCCGCTTCGCGGGCCCCGGCTTAGGGCCGGCAGAAAAAAAAGGGCGAGGCGCCGCCACCTCGCCCGTGCTACGCAGTCCCTTCACCGAGCCCTCCGGCGCTCCGAGAAGCCAGGGCAAGCCAGACACCACGGGCCGCCCACGTATGGCTCGTGCCGGCAAAAGGAGGGCGAGGCGCCGCCGCCTCCGCCCGCGCCGTCCTCGGGCTCTCGGGGGCCGGGGAAAGCCGCGGCAGGCTCGAAACCCCCGGCCGTCTGCGTTCGGCTGCCGGCCACCGCGACCGGCCGCCGCTCTCTGCGCCCGCTTCGCGGGCCCCGGCTTAGGGCCGGAGAAAAAGGGCGAGGTGCCGCCAGCCTCGCCCATGCCACACCACTGGGCCCTCCGGAGCCGGGGCAAGCCGCGGCAGGCTCGAAACCCCCGGTCGTCTGCTTCCGCCATATGCCGGCAGTAAGCTCGCATCATCATCGGGCCCCGTGCGGGACCGGGGAGGAGAAAGCGCCGCAGAGGCTGGACCCCCTTCCCCGGCCTTGCGCGTTCGAGTGCCGGCGACCACCGCCGGCCGCCGGTCTTTGCCCTTGATCCCCGCGGAGGGGTCTGCCGTTCCCTCTCGTGCCGCTCTGCCAACGGCCGCTCGCTAGCCCTGCTCCGGAGACGAGTCACCGCTCGCTCCTATAGTATGGACCGGTACGTCGCCGCCCCCAGAAAGATCCAAGACGGCCGTCTCCGCCCACCGGGGAGGCGCGCCAGCGACGCCGACTTTTACGATGACGTAACTGGAGGCAGCACAGAGCAGCGACCCCTTCGGCAGCTCCGAGGAAGCGGAGGGGACAACAGGTCTACCGCTCAGCCCCGGAAATGCGACTAAGTCCCGCCGGAGCCGGGTAGACCTGGCCGCCCTGTCCGACGGACGCTCCGGCAGCGACAGGCCGGGGTCGCCGGCCGCCGCTGGCGGCCGACCCGGGCTCCCGGAGCCGGGTAGACCTGGCAGCCGCCGCACGCGCGCCGGAGCCGGGTAGACCTGACAGCCGCCGACCCGGTCTCCGGAGCCGGGTAGACCTGGAAGCCGCCGCACGCGCGCCGGAGCCGGGTAGACCTGACAGCCGCCGCCGCCGCCGGAGCCGGGTAGACCTGACGGCCGCTGCCGGCTCCGGAGCCGGGTAGACCTGGCAGCCGCCGCCGGCGCCGGAGCCGGGTAGACCTGGCGGCCGCCGCCGGCGCCGGAGCCGGGTAGACCTGACAGCCGCCGCCGGCGCCGGAGCCGGGTAGACCTGACGGCCACTGCCGGCGCCGGAGCCGGGTAGGCCTGCGGGCCGCTGCCGGCACCGGAGCCGGGTAGACCTGACAGCCGCCGAACCGGTCTCCGGAGCCGGGTAGACCTGACAGCCGCCGCCGGCGCCGGAGCCGGGTAGACCTGCGGGCCGCCGCCGGCGCCGGAGCCGGGTAGACCTGACGGCCACTGCCGGCGCCGGAGCCGGGTAGGCCTGCGGGCCGCTGCCGGCACCGGAGCCGGGTAGACCTGACAGCCGCCGAACCGGTCTCCGGAGCCGGGTAGACCTGGAAGCCGCCGCACGCGCGCCGGAGCCGGGTAGACCTGGCAGCCGCCGCCGGCGCCGGAGCCGGGTAGACCTGGCGGCCGCCGCCGGCGCCGGAGCCGGGTAGACCTGACGGCCACTGCCGGCGCCGGAGCCGGGTAGACCTGGCAGCCGCCGCGCGCGCGCGCCGGAGCCGGGTAGACCTGGCGGCCGCCGCCGGCGCCGGAGCCGGGTAGGCCTGCGGGCCGCTGCCGGCGCCGGAGCCGGGTAGACCTGGCAGCCGCTGCCGGCGCCGGAGCCGGGTAGACCTGTCGGCCGCCGCGCGCGCGCCGGAGCCGGGTAGACCTGGCGGCCGCCGCCGGCGCCGGAGCCGGGTAGACCTGCGGGCCGCTGCCGGCGCCGGAGCCGGGTAGACCTGGCAGCCACCGCCGGCGCCGGCGCCGGGTAGACCTGGCAGCCGCTGCCGGCGCCGGAGCCGGGTAGACCTGTCGGCCGCCGCGCGCGCGCCGGAGCCGGGTAGACCTGGCGGCCGCCGCCGGCGCCGGAGCCGGGTAGACCTGCGGGCCGCTGCCGGCGCCGGAGCCGGGTAGACCTGGCAGCCACCGCCGGCGCCGGCGCCGGGTAGACCTGGCAGCCGCTGCCGGCGCCGGAGCCGGGTAGACCTGACGGCCGCTGCCTGCGCCGGAGCCGGGTAGACCTGCGGGCCGCTGCCGGAGCCGGGTAGACCTGTCGGCCCCCGAGGAGCCCGGTAGACCTGCCGGCCGCTCTGTGCTCCCGAGCCGGCTGGACCGTGCGACCCGGTTCTCCCGGCCGGGTTCGGGTGCGGGGGGGGGGGGGCGGCGGCGGAGGCGGGGGGGGGGGGGGTGTGCAATTTTTCGATATTTAAGGGAATCCGGTACAGAGGCCACCCTCTCCCGGTTCTGCCGGCCGGGGAGGGCCGGGTCATTCCCCCCCCCCCCCCCCGCCGTTTCCGAGATTTAAGCGCTTCTAACGAAAAGGCAGTAAGTTTAAACGTACTGTCTCATGCAAGACTTATTTGACCTTCTTCGCTTTCCAGATTAAACATCAATAAAATATTAATAAAGAACTTTTTAAATTTTTTATTTCTTTTTTTTTTTTTTTTTAAAAAAAAAAAACACCCGCCGCACTCAAACGCGCGCACGCCCCTTCCCCGACCCGGTGGTCCGCCGCGCGCTGGCCGGCTTCACCGCCCCGGCCAGCCTCTCCGCTCCGTCTGCCCCCCTCGAACACACGCTCTGGCCGGCGGGGGACCGGGTAGAGGCGGCGGCCCCCATCGCGAGCCGCCCGGCTCCCCGGCGTGAGTTTGCCGTCCGCCGGGAGGCTTTAGGACCCCGGGCGCCCGTAGCCGGGTCCGGGTCCCGGCGCCGCCGGGCGCTCGGCGGCTTTTGTTTTTGGTTTCGCGGTGTGGGGTTTGGGGGGGGCTGGGGGGGGGGCGGGGGTGGGGTGGGGTGTGCGTTTTGTTCCTTTTTTTTTTCCCCGCTTGCCATCGTTTTATTTTACTCTGACCTTTTAAAACACAATAAATAGATTAAAACACACGTCTGCGATCCTGCAGACGCGCCCGCCCCCCGCGACATACGCGTCTCAGACACGCGCGCGCACCCCCCCCCCCCACGCACCCCCCCCACCCCCACCCCCCCCCCCCCACGCCTTGCCCCCCCCCCCCCCTCGCCCCAGCACGTAGCCCGCGTGCGTGTGCTCCCCCTCCCTCCCTCCCTGCGCTGCAGTTGCAGACCCGCAGCCCGGTAGGCGCGGCCCCTCCCCGACCCCAGACTCGCCGGCGCCCTGGAGCAGCAGGGGTCGGGGGGTGGTCCCCCCGTTGCCCGGCAACCGGGCCCCTGCCCGCAAGGAAAGGACAGCGGTTCCCGCCGCGCCAACGGTCCTGCGCTCAGCCGCGGCGGCAGCGACAGGGAAGGGAGGCTGGCGCAGAGGCAGGCGAGAGCGGTCGGCGAGCAGGCAGGGAGCCTGGCGCAGAGGTAGGCTGGGGACGGGGTGGGGCGGGGGGCCCGCGTCTCCTTTCGGAGAAGATTTCTGTTTGGGTCGGTTAGGGTTTTTTTTTTCCTTCCCTTCTGCGTTTTTTCTCCTCTTTTTCTGACTGAGTGAGCGGGAGAGAAAGGCGGGAGCCGGGGCACGGGCACGGGCACGGGCAGGGTAGCAACTCGGCAGCCAGGGTGAGAGACCGCCCGCCCCCGGGACTCCCCTCTGGCGCCCGGGCACGGAGCCGGCAGGAATGCCGCTGGGTCCTAAAGTCTCCCGCCTGCCTTCCCCGGGGCGGCAAACGTGCCGTAGGAAGGCGGGGGTGGGGGGGGGGGGGGGGCCGGGGGGCTAGCGGGGGGGATGGGGGGGGGGGGGCGGGGGGGGCACGACGGCGTCAGCGGGAGGCGCGCGCGCGCGCTCCGCGTGCCTAACGTGCGCCCGTCTGGGGGGCGGGCGGGCGGGCGCGGGCCTGCGCCCACGCGCGTGGAGCGGCGGGCGAGGGGTTCGGGCCGGGGGTTACGTTTGTGGGCGAGCCGGGCGCCTCTCCGGGGGCGGGGGGTTCGGGGGGGGCACGTGCCCGCGCCGGGGGCCTGTTTAGTTTGGGGTGCGCGCACGCGGGAAGAAACGAAAAAGATTCGCGACGCTGTTGATGACGCCGCCTTCTCTGTTACAGCCCGCGTTGCCGGCGGCGTCGGTGTCCGGGCCCGCGCCCTTGCCGGTCGAAGCCGTCCCTGGGAAAGCAGCCGCCGCCGGCCTCGGCCCGGGCAGAGACGTGGGTCCCCAGGGCCGGGCTCCAGCGACCGCGCGGCAGGGCCCCGGCCGGGGCCGGCGGAGAGAGAGGCGGGCCGCGCTTCTAACAGACGGCCATCGGCGTTTCCGTCGCCGGCGGGATGCGTCGGAGCGGTGAGTCCCGCCGAGAGGACGGGCCCGGCGGCCTCAGGCGAGGGGGGACGGCTCCTTTGCCGGCGGCGGGGAGACGGCCCCGGGCGGGCCCGATCTTCCGGCACGGCGGCCGCGAGAGCGCCTCGTCTCCGAGGACGCTCGGCTAAGTCGGCCCGGGCCGCGGGGAGCGTTTGTCGGGCACGTGGCCGGCCAGGACTTTGCTCAGAGGCCTGCGAGACCGCCGTCCCTCGGAGGCCCGGCCGCGTCCCCGGAGAGGCCTTCTCAGGGACGGAGGCCCGTCCCGGGAATCGCGGCGCCGGCTGGGCTGGGCTGGGCTGGGCCGGGCCGGGCCGGGCCGGGCCGGGGCGGGCGAGAGGCCCGTCCGGCTAACGAGTGACGGCCCGTGTTTTTCTCCGCTCCGGCCAGGTCTCGAGGCGACGTGGAAGGGGCTTGCCGCCCCAGGCCGAAAGCAGCTTCGCCCGGAGCCCCCGCGGAAGGTAGGCCGGCGACCCCCCGCCGCGGCCGCGCCGGGACGGACCCGATCAGGTAGCGGCCGCGAGCGAGGGCGCGGGGAACGCGGCCCCCGGCGGGCGGCGAGAGAAAAGAATAAAGGAAGGTTCTAAGGGGTAAAAGGGGAAAAAAAAAAAAAAAAAAAAAAAAAAGAAAAAAAGAGAAAGGGAAAAGAGAGAAACGATAATAAAAAAGGAGGCGGGGCGGGCGGGCGCTTCTGTACTCGGACCCCTGCGGGGGGGCCCGGCCTCGGGAGGCCTCTCGATCTGCCGCTGCCCGTTCGTTGTCGATCGCATCGACGCGCGCCGGCCCGCGTTTCACGAAGGTAAGGAACGATTCGTGAACCGGTCGCCGGCACGGGGATCGGTCGCGGGCGACGGAGCGGTACGGATTCGTGGCTATCGGGCGATCCCTACCGTGAAGGAATTCACGAATCGACTCACGGATCCGACGGTTTACCGCTCGCGCGTAAATACCGATCGGTCTCCCCCTCCGACGCGAGAGCGATCGCGTCGTGGCAAAAGAAAGGCTGCGTCGATTCGTTTCTTATCGATGAGTAGAACGCTACGGTAATAAAACAGCACCGCTCTAACGACACCGTTTAATAGGGTTAACGTCGTCGACGCTCCACGGAATTCTCTCCAAAAAGAAAGCGACGTTCTTAAGAAGGGCTCGGCCTGTCACGACGCGCAAACGATCGACACCGTTACGGAGCTCCAAACTAAAAATTAAAACCCCAAAAAACCCCACCAAAACCACCGGAAACTACTCCAACGTAAGTCATACCAAATCTAATTCTCTAGCGGTAAAAAAAATAAAAATTCTACCGTACCGTGAGCACGGTGAGTAGTAATAGCGACGTTACTGGCGTCGGGGACTTCTTGTTTACTCGGAAAAGATCATCGCGAACGTTATTTATTGCTACTGTTGTTATTCTTGTTAGCGGCGGCGGCGGCGGTGGCGGTAGTCGTAGCAGCGTCGTCATCATCCTCTCGTGAGGATAAACTCACGACGTGTTATTAGCAATAGCGTGACTTGCTTTTGATATTCTGCGTGCCAATACTCAACGGTTTTGTGAACGGCGAATCGGTAACGAATAAAAGACTAATCGCGCATAAAAGACTAATCGTGCATAAGGTACGTCATTCGAAAGCGATGAATAAGTTATTATTCGTGGTAGTCGTCCTATTGAATAACGTGTAGTGCTTTTAGAACGACAAGCGAAAAAAGGAGGTTTTTCGTAGCGTTAGCGCTGATCCTAACGCTGCTACGACGAATAACGTTTACTAATACTGAATTATTTCACGATTCCAAACGATCCATGGAATTCCATCAGGAGAAGCGCCAGAAGGTAAGAACGCTCGCGTGATTCTCTTTCGTACTGCGATTCGATTCGGGATGAATTTTAAGCCTTTCCGAACGAATAAATTAATAAAGACCGAAACCGGAACGGTAAAACAATCGATTAATACATAAATTAATAACAACAAATTAAC
>NW_028121185.1:0-54219 GCF_965183815.1 Platalea leucorodia
GCCCCGGCTGCCCCCGGCCCGGCTCTCGCCCCTTTCTCCTCAGGCCCCTGGGCCTCGGCCCCCTCCGGCCCCGCCCCACCCGGCTGTGACTGACAGGCCGCCTCCGGCTCCGCTGATTGGCTCAGCCGTGGCCAATGGCGCGGCCGTTGCCGGGCAGGCTCAGGCAGCCCGGGCCTCTCCTCCCAGAGCTGCCCTGCGCCCGCTGCCCCCGCAGCGCAGCGGCTCCTCAGCCCGCCGGGACACGGGGCCTGCGGAGAGACGGCCTCCAGAAGGGCCATGGCGCCGGGAGCTGCTCTCTCAGCAGCACAAGGTGGGTGTGTGCACAGCTCTGCCGTCCCTCGGTCCGCTCGGGGGGTCTGGGCCTGCGCAGGGAGGGAGGGGAGGGCAGGGCAGGGGCCAGGGCAGGAGGGGAGGGGAGCTGGCAGGAGGGAGCTTCCCTGGATTTGCCCCGGATCAGCAAGCCTTTCCCAAAACGCGGCTCTGTCTGTGCTGTGTGACGGGAGCCGCTGGCATGGGCCAGGCCGGCAGCTGGCAGGAGACGGGGCTCTGCCCCGGTCCCAGCGCCCGTGCTGAGCCCAGCGCCCAGGGCCTCCCTCAGGCCTCGCCGTGCCCCGGGCGGTGAGGAGGAGAGACGCCCTGTGCTGGCGGGGCCCAGGGCATCCTCCTGCGGCCAGAAGGAAGGACGGAGCTCTGTCCCTCTCCCCACGGGGGCTGGCCGCTGTCCTTGGCTTCTGTCCCCGGGGGTCCCCAGCGCTGGCAGGCCCCGCAGGGCTTCAGGGCCATGCAAGTGTCCAGGCGCCAGGGGCTCCTGGGGCTCAGGGCAGCTTTGGGCATCTCCAAAGCCGAGTCACAGCTGCCCCTTTGCTTCTGCAGATGCAGTTGTTTGCTACCCGCTTCGTGGTCAAACCTGTTTATCCTCGTGGCCCATGGACTGGACAGATGCCACATCCCTGTTAGTCTGGGAGGACGCAGGGGAAACGAGGAAGCCACAGCAAGCACACAGGTATGAGGACAGTGAACAGGAGCCGTGTCAAGGTTTTTCTGCTGTTTCAGAGCTGAACTCTGACATCAGTGTGCATCCCAGCACCAAAGTCAGGACTTTTCCTTCAAGCTGCACAGCTTTTCACCAGCAGAAGTGAGTGGGGCTGAGCTGGCCTTCAGGATAACTCGGCTCCCTGTCTTTTTTAATTGCAATGCCTACATGTTCCCTTTTTTCCAGTAATTGCTTGCTTTCTCCCCCCACCCCCACCCCCTTTCCCCTCCCATTTCCATCCTCTTTCAAAGGTAATTATGATTTGACTTTCTGGACAGATCATCGAGTAGGTAGACACAGGATATAAGTGTGCTCTGGTGTATCCCTCCGGAACTGCAGGCGGAGCTATTCTGCCTTTAAAAGGCTGGATAGATATGAGCTATGGGTAGAGTTCCCGTTTGGCAGTTATTATTTCTTTTGGGGTCCTGTGACAGTGATGGTAAGGTCGTCAGCCTGCAACTCTGCAGCAGCTAAAACTACCAGTGAAAGAGTTTTGATGGCGGATGCTGTTCTGTGTGTTTCATTTTCAATAATCATTTCATTGAGCTGGAATTATTTCTATGCGATTAGGTGATGGGGATCTTCTTGCACTGGTCTTCTGTTTCTGGAGTGCATCCTGACAGCCTTTGTCATCCAGAGCTTTCCCGTCTGTTCCCGAGAGGAGTGATGGCCAGGTCACAGAACGACTCCTGTGAGTAATGGCTTCACCAATAGGCTTGGATTTAGTGACTCCTCATGGGCAAATGGGTGTAGCAGGTGCTCCAGCCAAGGATTTTCATGTGCTGACACTCTAGAGTGAATTTGGAGGTGCTTCCTCCGCCTCCTTCTCCTCCTCCTCTTCCTCTTCCCTGTTCTTCTTCCTCCTTTTCCCTCCTCCTCCTGCTCCTCCTCCTCCTCTGGTCTTCGTCATCGTTGTCCACCTCCTCTCCTTCTCTTGTTCTTCATGTTCTTCCTCCTCCTCATGCTTTTCTTCCTCCTTTTCCTCCTCATCCTCTTTCTCCTTGCTTCTCCTCCTCCTCCTCCTCCTGCTGTTCTTCCCCCTCCTCCTGTTCTTCCTCTGCCTCCTATTCTTTTCCTTTCTTTTCTTCCTCCTCCTGTTCTTCCTCTTCCTCCTCCTCTTCTCGTTTCTTCTCCTCCTCCTCCTTTTCTTTCTCCTTCATTTTTTCAATCATCCTCATCCTTTTCTTTATTCTCCCCCTCCTCCTATCCTGTTCTTCCTCCTCTTCCTCCATCTCCCTTACTCTTTCTCGTGTTCTTCCTCCTCATCTCCTCATCCTGTTCTTCCTTCTCTTCATCTTCTTCCTCATCATCCCCCCCATTCTTCTCCTGATTCTCTTCCCCTTCTTCCTCCTGCTGCTCTTTTTCCTCCTCCTGTTTCTTCTCCTCCTGTTCATTCTCTTCCTCCATTTCTTCCTCCTCTACCTCCTCTTCTTCCTCTTCCTCCTCTTGTCCTTCCTTCTATTCCTTTTCATGTTCCTCCTCGTACTCCTTCCTGCTCTTGTTCTTCCTCTTCCTCTTCTTCTTGTTCTTTCTCATGTTCTTCATCCTGTTCTTCCCACAGTTCTCCCTCCTCCTCCTGTTCTTTTTCTTTCTCCTCCTTTTTGTCTTCATCCAGTTCTTCCTCCACCTCTTCTTCCTCGGTCTCCTTCACTTTCTCCTCCTCATACACCTCTGCATGTTTATCCTCTGCATGTTCATCCTCCTCCTCTTCTTCTTGTTCTTCATAGTCCTTCTCCTTATACCCCTCCTTCTCCTCCTCCTCCTCCAACTCTTCTTCCTCCTATTTCCTTCTGGTGTTCTTCCTCCTCTTCCTGTTTGTTCTGTTACTCTGTTTACCCTCCTGTTCTTTATCCTCATCCTCCTGTTCCTTCTGTTCTTCTTCCACCTTCTCCTCTCCTCTTCCTTCTCCTCTCCTTCTCCTCCTCCTGTTCTTCAACATATTACTCCTCCTCCTCTCTTCATCTTCTCCTACCTCATATTCCTCTTTTTCTTCCTCCTCCTCCAAATGCTGTTCTTCCTCCTATTCTTCCTTCGCCTTGTCCTCGTATTCTTCTTAATTTTTGTCCTCTTATTCCTCCTCCTCCTCTTCTTTTTCTTCCCCTTCATCATCTGTTCCTTCTCCTCCTTTTTTTCCTTCTTCTTCTCCTCCTCTTCCTCATCTTATTCCTGTTCCTTTTCCTATTTCTTCTCCTGTTCTTCGTCCACCTCCTTCCTCTTCTTCTTCCTCTTGCTCATTTCTCATCTTTCTCCTCCTTGTCCTGTTCCTTTTCATCCTCGTCCTGTTTTTTCCTCCTCCTTATCCTCTTCTTCCTTCTTGTGTTGCTCTTTCTCCTCCTCCTTCTCCTACACCTTATCCATCCAACTTCTCCTCATCCATATCCTTTTGTTGGTGCTAATCCTTCTCTTGCACTTTCTCCTTGACAACTGTATAAGATGTAACAAGGCTCAGTGCCCGGTCCTGCAGTTGGGTCATAACAACCCCATGCAACGCTACAGGCTGGGGGAGGAGTGGCTGGAGAGCTGCCCAGCGGAAAAGGACCTGGGGGTGTGGTCGACAGCTGGCTGAAGATGAGCCGGCAGTGTGCCCAGGTGGCCAAGAAGGCCAGTGGCATCCTGGCTTGTATCAGAATTAGAGTGGCCAGCAGGACTAGGGCAGTGACCGCCCCCCGTACTCAGCACTGGTGAGGCCGCACTTTGATCCTGTGTTCAGTTTGGGCGCCTCACTCCAAGAAGGACATTGAGGTGCTGGAGCGTGTCCAAAGAAGGGCAATGAAGCTGGTGAAGGGTCTGGAGCACAAGTCCTGTGAGGAGCGGCTGAGGGAGCTGGGGGTTGTTCAGCCTGGAGAAAAGGAGGCTGAGGGGAGACCTATCGCTTTCCATAACTACCTGAAAGGAGGCTGTAGTGAGGTGGGGGTCGGTCGGATAAGAGGAGAGCAAATGGCCTCAAGTTCCACCAGGGGAGCTTTAGGTTGTATATTAGGAAAAATTTCTTCACCAAAAGGGTTGTCAAGCATTGGAACAGGCTGCCCGGGGAAGTGGTTGAGTACCCATCCCTGGAGGCATTTAACGTGTAGATGTGTAGATGTGGCACTTAGGGACATGGTTTAGTGGTGGACTTGGTAGTTTTTGGTTAACAGTTGGACTCAATGATCTTAAGGGTCTCTTCCAACCTAAGTGACTCTGATTCTGAACCCCTCAGCCCCACATGCCGTTCTCCATGGCTTTGGTGAATCCTGTATCAACCTCACCTCACCAGTCTGCCTTCTACAGCTGTATGGTGGAGCCTTGCTCACATGCTGGAGTGCAGGGCGGTCATGGGAGAAAAGCAGGAGGCAGCCACGTGCGTTGCATTTGCTGAGCAGGGTGGAGAGCAGTGGCTTGAAGGGTGGCAGCCTCAGAGCTCGTGAAAGGTGCAGGAGCTTGGTGCTGCCATCCTGGCTTGTGGGGTTAGACCTAAGGCCCAGAGCTGGGTGTGCAGCCTGGTCCCTGGGATGACAGGGCAGGCTCTGTCTGAAAGTGGAATAGCTGCTCTTCTCAGGGCCCTTGAGGCGTCGCATGGCTTCACAGGCACCAGAACTGGGCCCCAAGCAAACTGGACTCAAGGCTGCTTTGGTTTTTGAGAATGGACCTGAAGGTGGTGCCCCATATCTGCTTAGAGCAGACGGAAGAAGGCCTTAGAGAAGACAACTTGTCTTCTGTGGATACTCTGCTGTTCCAGCACCAGATTTTGCAGGTGGTTGAGGGGGAATGATGGGAGAAGTGGCCGCACTTCACAGATAATTGAAGGAAGAGCTGGGGTCATTTTGGGGAGAGGAATCTGTCAGGGATAGCAGTACCCAGGAAACCGCATCAGTGATGCCATGGAAGTCCAAGGTGACCTAGCTAACGGCACCTGAAACCCCAACTCTGTTCACAGATGGGGCAAACCTGGGAGCAAGGGGGAAAAAAAATAACTGGGGGTGAGTGCCTTGTTTGGAAGGAGACAAGGGCAGAGAAAGGGAGGAGTGAAGGAAGAGGAGGGGGATGTATAAGCATGGAAAATGGTGAGAAGGGGGGATCAAGGAGCCAGTCACACATAAGCAAAGTGCTGGTTGGTTTGCTTGTTTGCCTGAGCCCTGCACCTCATCACCACAGTCCGTCCTACCTTCTTTTTGAGAGCGATTCCAAATCCTTTTCTGTGTGGCCCCTCTCTGTGTCCCCAGCGTGACGGGGGTGGGTCCAGAGGCCTGGCTGCTAGCAGCGGCAGAAGGGAACACAGGTCACAGGGCCCCAGCAGCTGGAAACAGCGAGTGTCTGGGGCCAGCTGCTGGTGGGAGCGCTGTGGGCTTGTGCAGTTGGCTAGTGAACTCGAAGCTGGACTAGCTCACGAGCAAGAGGAGAGGAGAGCAAGCCTTTCAGTCATGGGGCTGGCATGTGGTTGCAGCCCACCTGGTTGATCAGCCCCAGCACCCACAGACCTCACAAGAGGACCAGGCCTGCCAACCACCAGCCACATCTCCACCTCCTGGAGTCATGAAGGACTTGGAGGTGCTTGAGCATGCATACCCTGAGCTGCTTCTGCCTAGGCATGTCCCCTCTGCACTAGCCATGCAAGGTCCTGCCTCTGAAGCTGCCAGGACCATCCATCCCATCCTCCTCTTGCTGTGCTCTTGGCCCCTGGCAAGTGCTGGTGCTGCAGCTGCCAGCTCTGTTCCCACCCAGGGGTGCAGAGCGTGCCTCCAGCTGAGCTGGGATCTCTGGAGACTGGGGCATGCCCTTTGCTTCACCTTGATGATGGTTTGAAAGGAGCTGTTCTGGCTCTGGAGATGATGCTGTCTCATGGTCCCTCCCTGAGCCAGTCAGGGTTTCTGTCAAGAGGCCTCAGCTTGAACGTCCAGCAGAGAGCACAGGGTCCCCTGAGCTGCCCTCCTAGCAGGGCTGGCAATCTCCCCAACGCACAGTTTGCTGCCCCAGTGCTCCATCAGTCAGCGGTGTCACTGAGCCAAAGCTGCAGGGTAGCTCTAAGGCTGAGCTTGGGTAGTTGGGGGCGGGGGGGTCTGGTGGGTTTGGGATGGGGCTCCAGCACGGAGCAACGGAAGGGGATGGAGCAGCAAGAGGCCAGGAGCAGTGGTGGCAGGAGGGCTTAGGAGTGCAGTTTGGAAGGCAGCAGGGCGGGATCCCTGCCCTTCCTGACCTGGCTGTCCCCAGACTCCATGCGCTGTTCAAAAAGCACTTTCTGCAGTTTGATCTCCTTCAGGACTTGCAGACGCTCCGGCCCTGCGCCGCTCTGAATCAGATCATAGTTCTTGGCTGGGTCTGACTCCAGGCCAAAGAGCAGCGGAGGCAAGTGAGGGGGAAGCTCAGGAAGGCTGAATATACACAAAAGATTAAATTAATGCCCTGGGGAGGAGAGAGCAGGAACAGCACTCTGGCACCCACGATAAGCAACAAGAATTTCTGCTCTGAACTGGGGCTTAGTCAGCGTGCAAGGACAGTACTGATCCAGACACGAAACCGCGCGTAGCACTTAATCCCAGCTGCCACATACACCATACCTTCTTCCATGAATTGTTTTCCATCCCACCGCAGCTTAGAGGCTCCCACATGGGGTTCAGGAAGCTGCGGCGTGGCCACGGGGGACAAGCGGGCACCCTCCGGTAAAGCCCATAATGGTTGCCCCAGCTCCCTCCCAGAGCCTCGGGCCACTTACCCACAGCTGTCCCATGTGCCGTGCACAGGCCAGCACACGGCCAGCAGGACGAGGAGGGGGAGCAAATTCATCGCTGCCACCAGTGCAGCAGCCAACGTAGTGCCCGCAGTAGTCACATTGCCCGCGGTGGCCTTGTCCCCGGGGCTGATGTCACAGAGTCGCTGGTTCCGGGTGCTGGGCACGGTGGCCTGTCGGGGGAGGGGGGCAACATGGGGGGTTCCAAGCAGGAGGGGAGGCAGAAGCTGGGATCGGACACCCCCGACAGCCCCCCGCTGAGTGCTCTGCTTGCGGGATGAGGGTGTGCAGGCCCCGTGGCAGGCAGCAGCGCCGGGCTCCGAGCGCTGCCTGCTACCAGCTGGCAGGAACAGCCCAAGTGGGGCATCACAGCCTCTTTGGGGAGTTCACTGCCACCCTGCTCTCTGCAGCCGTTTGCCACCAGCTCCTTCCCAAAAGATATACACCAGAGATGATAGCTCCTACAGGCAGCATGCACATGTTTGGGTGTTGACCCAATCTGGTTACAGCGGCAGCGGGCAAGCAGTGATGTGCAAGCTAAATAAGCCAAGCGTACCCACGCAGCGTCAACCTTCCTGCACAAAGCGCAGTGAAACGCGGATGCAGCACGGCCCACGCTGGCTCTGTCGGCCACAGCAGCCCCCGCTGGCAGGCTTCACGTCCTTGCTGTCTATGAGTTATAGCGCTGCTCTGGGCCAACGCTGACAAGGGCACTTGTGGCGCCTGGTATGCGTGGCCACGGACATGCAACTTTAAGCTCTCGACAGAGAAGGGTGCTCCTGCTCTCAGCCCCACGTGCCATTCTCCATGGCTTTGGTAAATCCTCTGTCAGCCTTGGCAGATTGACATAGAGTACATCTTCTTCTTTCAGCCTCTCAGGATCGGGATGTGATTCTCTTCTGAGCTGGCTGAGAAAGAACGTCATTCATCTGTTAGGTCCAGATGAGTTCTTGAGTATTAGTCCCTCGGGGCTGTATTTTACCAAACAAATAGCTGGGTCCTCTCATGACCTTGCATGCTGTCTTCTAGGCTCTTGTCCCGGTTTTACTAGCAATGACAAATACAAATTTGATCCCTTTAAAGTTTATTCAAGTGATGTCCTTCCAATTCTGTCCTTACCATGCTGCCCATTTCATCCAGCAAGAACCCAAGAGGTGATTGGAGCAGTACCTAGTCAAAAATTGCAGGACATCTTGCTGGAAAAAGAGCATAAGCTATTGTGTGGCTTCCCCTGATACAGTCAGTAACTGCCTTTGTCTTGCTAATTCAGCCTGCAGGTTTCCGTGGGACTCCTCTGTGCTCCAGGCTCTGAATATACCTGCTGGCACAAGTGTTCGCCTTCCTCTGCAGACACCGGGATGATGCCCTCCTCTTAGGAATGCCAGGTAGGCATTCGTTATTGCTGTCATGTGGGTTGTGATCTGTCTCCTGCATCCTGTGAGAGCGCATAACGCGTCAGCTTTCTGCTCAGCATCAGCGAGAGAACACATACCCTTAGGAGCACAGTCTCCTGCTGTTCTCTATCAAGTACAGTGTCAGGCACGGGCTTCCTTGCTGACGTTCATGGTAGAAACCATCGCAGCTGTGAATTGGTGTCTGCACCTGCATGAGGGGTCTGGGCTCCCACTGTAGTCTACGGAAGTTCGTTTGTCGTGGTTTAGGGCGTGACTGATCTTACCTAATCAAAGCCTTTCCTCTAGGACGTGTCAAGCCAGCCTTGAACCCCCTGATTGCCCGGACTGTACGGGAAGTCCAAGGCAAAGGGACTTGGTGTTGACAGCCATATTGTAGACAGAACCTCTGTGTAGATGAATCCTGCTCTTAGTGTTCTGTGTGTGAGTGGACGCTGCTCCAAGAGCGTCCTCTGCCTTGCCTTCATTTGCTGTATTGCACCCGGAGTAGGAAATGATCAGCCCACAGCTCTTAAGACAGGCCCAGTCTGCAGAACAGTAGATCCGGCTTCCTGCAGAGAGGTGGGGAGCGGCTGCCTGGGCAGTGCTCGCGGGCGAGCGTTTGGGGTCTGAACTACGTCAGCTGTTGTTTCTATGAGAAAAGGCGGATCATCTGGAGCCCTCCTCCTCCTGTGCTGGCATGCAGGCTGTCTGTCTATCAAAACTCTGAGCTGTTACTGCTGTGTCAGCACGTCCTATAAATACGCAGCAGCTTTGTTCCAAAAGTGAAATAAAGCCTCTGGCCTACTGAGGTTGGGGTAGCGGGACCGTGCTGCCTGTTAAGTAAAAATACATCCCAGTTGAGTCATTGGTACGCTGTGAGCGTGCCCTTGACTCACAGGAATATAGGTAACGTGGCAGAAGGGCAGTGGGGAGTTCTGGCACGTTCCAGCTGTCCCAGCATGCTGGCAATGCCGTTGAACACATCCTTTCTAAACTTGACACAAACAGCTAGCGCTGGCCCCAGCATCTGCATCGATGGCCAGGTCCAGCGGAGCAATCTGGGGACTGCTTCTGGCTCCTAGTGCCTAAAGGATGAGAAAAGGCGACGCAAGCAGCTCTCTAGTTAATGTCTTTGTCCCAGGATCCCCTGCAGGGCCATGTGCTGGAGGTCTGGCAGAGCCGATTTTCCAAATGCCCTGTATATCTCGTTCAGGGGGCTTGCTGCTTCCCAGCAGAGGTGACTAATACTACCAGTCCATGAAGGAGAATAAGGCCTGGCTGCCAGGGACTTGGAGTTGGAGAGGGGTTTGAGTTATTGGCTAGAGGTGGGGGTTTGTCTGGGGCTTTGTCTTTAAATGCAGCCCTGACGTTATGGGTCACAGCTTTTGGGTCCTTTCAGTAGCTGCTCATGCTGGATATCATTGCAGGTAGGCAGGTGATTTCACTTTGACTTTTCCAGAAGTATATGCTTTTTTTTTCTTTTCTATTTTCTGCCCAGGGTGGGATTTGGGGTTCAGTGCATCATTAGTTAAGGATTTTCCAGGTTCGGTTTCTGAAATGCAGAGCCACTGTTGAGACAGACAGGCGTAGTGCAGCAACATCTCTTCCAAGAAAGGAAACAGAAGGCACTCACAAAAGCGTAGGACTTCCTTTCTAATTCAGGATGCTCATAATACTCGAGGAAGACCTTTCTGTTACACAGAAACTCCTTGCAAGAATACCGGGAGAAGGACAAGTGCCATCTGCTTCTCTTGACAGAGGAATGGTTACACATCTGTCATTATTATCAAAAGTAACCTGTGGTTTAAAAAAAAAAAAAATGGTTTGAGTGATTTGGGCATCTGTGGCATCTAAGGACTCGTAGCTGTGCTAGTTCAAGGTAAAGCTTTTGGGGAAATTCCTTGGCTTTAGTCTTTTTACCCGAAGCCATAAACTGGCCCAAATCACAGCTTCTTGGAAGCAGAATATAAGATGGGTATCTTGGAACGCACAATGAAGTGCTAGCCCTCTTCCAGGGAGAAGAGCATGATAATCCTTTCCATATGGGATTTAAATACCTCCTATTGTTAAATGTAAACGGCAGGAAGAGAAGAACGGGTCTTTTAGACAGAGTGATACTTTGCTTGCAGTAAGGGTTTGAAGGTGCTGTGCTGTACAGCACGACACCGGCACAGCCACGCTGAAGGCAAAAGAGGACATCCTGTAAAAGAGGGAGAGATGTGGCCCTGCTCACTCTTTCAGGTACCCATGGCGTAAACCTGCAGACAGCTCCTGTAAAGAGCCCCTTGGAGCAGCAAGGTTGAGCAGCAACCCCATGAGGTGAGGCTGGGAAGGGTGTGGGGTGGGATTCTGGACAAAACTGTGGCTGTCAGGGAGCAACTGGGAGCTTTGACCTTGGGAACTGCACTGTGGCTGAGGAGAGGTGAGGAAGGGTGGGGGCCATGCGAAACTGCTTGGGGTTTTTGTGTATGCTGATGATTTTGTCTGTTCCTGACAGCTGGGCGCAGAGCTTTGGTCCTGACAGCCTCGCCCCTCTGCTGGAGACCTTAAAAGGCTCCAGGAGGACAAGACGCTGCAGGGTGAGGAGCTGATCGAGGGGGCATTACTGCTGAGTGCCTGTTGTTTCCAGAAAGCCACAAGGCTTGTTGCTGCTCTGTGCTCTTCTTGTCTCTCCTAGCACAGCCCCACAGACGTGGAGCTCTGTGTCCATCTGTGTTTGAAGTGTTCTTAACCTTCCTGTGTTCTTAATCTTCCTACTGAGTTTGAATTTAACTAGTATGATCATACAGAACATACTGCAATAACTGACCAACTCCACGTAATTCATCTTGAATTCAGAAAGCAGTGGCAGCCTTCTCATGAAAAGAAAAACAAGGGGGAAAAAAAAAAAAAAGGTAGTGCTTTCAAAGGAATAAAATTGATTTAATTTTAGTGAGTAGGTAGGTCAACAGAGCATGTACACGCCTTTCCTGGTGTCCAGCTATCAATGTGAGGGGGTATGATTATGAGAACCTGCTATGATACTCTGTTTTTTTTGCATTTTTACCATCTTCCATGAAAAGAACTACCGAAGGTGGTAGCATAAACTGTATGCATTTGACAGTGTTTTCTCAGTGGGGAAGTTCAAACCGGTGACTTGCCCGTTATCGCTTCTGTAATCTGTGGCAGAGCTAGGACTTGGAGTGAGATTACCATGCTTAGTCTTACCATTCCGGAGTATTAGAAACATTTCCTTGAAGCACTTTGCCAACACACCAAGACCTGCCCTTCTGAAATAGCTGTTTTCCCAGGAGCTGCATCTGAGCTAAGGCAGATGAGAGAGTCTTGCCTGCTGTCAGCCACTGAGGCTGATGACAGGTCAGCCAGCAGTTTTGGCAAGGACAGAACAAGGTAGATACGTATGCTCCTCTGTGCTGATTGTAAATTCTGGAATGTGTCTTGCATAAAGTGGTCTTCAGGTTTTGCAGGTTGTCGGTTTGGTAGGATCGACTGTGTCTTAAGCACGATGGTAATAGCAAAACCTGCAGGCATCCATGTAGGGCATTTTGGATTTCACAGAATCTGCAAGAGTATTGGAACAGTTCCATGTTCTGTTGAGGTACGGTAGTTATAGTGTTATCGGAGGAAAGCCTTGGCAAAGAAGATGAAGATGGCAAGATACCCAAAAGTGTTACAACCTTTGACAGTGGAAACGTGGCATTTACACTTCATATGAACAGTCTACTGTTCTTTTCAAAAATTTACAGAGGACGCTTTGCTTTTCTATATCAGAATTTAATGATTTTAAGTTAAAGCTCTCCAGTGGGATGTGTAAAAAATGAGCCATGTATCCTGGAAAGAAGAGTAATTACAGAGACTTGATAGTCTTACTCTTGTGTCTTTCAGTTCTCCTTAAAAAGCAGGTGTGGGCTTCTTCACTTGTGTTGTGTAGGGATTACAAAAAAAGCACCCTTGAAACTTCTGCTGAGATTAAAAGTGGGTGAGACGGATCACATTTTCCTCCCCTTCCATGATCCTGCTTTCTCTTGAACTTGTTTATATCAGCATCATAAATTCTTTGCTTTCGCTAGAGCCAAGAGAACGTAAGATTTTCATTGTTTTTTCAGGCCGACCATCTCCTGTCAGACAGAGATATCCATGCAGAAGTGCTCGGTCAGAGAGGCCTCGCTGCAAGAGGACTAAGAGGTGGGTGCGTGGTTGGTGATGGTTCTCATCCATGCTTTGGAGGGTTTTCAGGTTGGTGGTAATTAGAGAATAATAGTATGATAATTACTGTGGTAGTCTGAGGGTAGGAGATAGATAAACACAGATTTGGGAGGAGGAGAGGATCCTTTTTATTAGCCATTGGCTTTTACAACACAGTGTTTGTGGGTCACTGACAAGATGATCGTGGAGGCAATGGCTGAGATTCTGTAATGGAAATTCTTTTGCTCTGGAGCTGAAGCCCCAACCACCCTCTAACAGTCTTAGTCAGACGACTGAATCTGGAAGCATACAGTTTCTTTTCTCCAAACTGAAGATAATGCAGTTAGAGGGAGAGCCTGTTTGGCAGTTTTAGTAGTTTGGGGTCAGAGGCCACTTGGGGGCTGGGGCCCTTGGGGCTGGGGGCTGTTTCTGCCCCGTGGCCTTGACCTGGAGCTCCCAGCTGGGAAAGGGCTTTCCAAAATCCTGCTGGAAAGTGCTCCGTAAGAAAAAGCTAGAGTGTGAAGATGGCTTCCAAGATGCGCACAAGAGAACTTGACTGATCTTGAACTCTCCTATGCAAGTGGGTCTGCTGCTAGAAGAAACCAGACCAAACCGGCTGAAAACAAGCAAAGTTGCAACAAAATTGTGCAGGCTCATCTAATAAATATGCCTTAAGCGCACTTGCACAGAGGGTTCGCCTGTACAAATACTCAAAAGTGAATGGTAGCAGACGATATCGTGGCCAAAGCCAATAGGTTGAGCAAATTGTAAAAAGGAGTACATGAATAGTCTTAAGACTGCATATAAGGACCGAAGAGTTGTAACACAGCGTCCTTCTCATGCTCCAAGCTGAGAGCACCTTTATTGCTACCGGTAAAAAGGGATTTTAGCTAGCGCGTACTTCTGCTGCCTGCCTTTTTTCACAGTACCTGCGCATGAACTGGAAGAAAAGGAAAATGCAAGCAAATCCCTTTTGGTAACAAGAGAGCCAGATGTGGGAGCTGTGGTTGAGCTGGGGGACAGGGAGGACCCCTGGAGCAGCCTTGGGGCTTGCTGCCAAGCTGCCTTGCTGCCAGCCTGGGAGAGCTGCCTTCAAATGAGCTCTTCCCAGCAGGACATTGCCCAGGAGTAACTGTGAGGGTTGCTGTTCTCCCTCAGGAAGCACGGCACGCACCAAGCACAGCCAGAGCTGCGCCTGTGCCAGGAGAAGCCTTCAAGCAGAGCCGGGGCTGATGGTGACAGCTCCCAGCAGCTGTCCAGGTCAGAGAGATGCAGGTAAGATGGCAGAGAGGGGACACCGACGGATGGTCACTTCTCTTGCAGGAACAGGATTTAACAACAGGAGGGAGCCAGGGCACAAGGGCCCATGAGGTGAAAAAATGCATCAAAGAGCCAGAGCCCAAAGCAGAGGGAGAAGAGAAATAGGTGCAGGTCCCGTGGCTTTCAAGGTAACATCTGCCCCAGAAGCAGAATAACAGTAAAAGGCATTGGGAGGTCCTGGAGTGACGGAGCAAAGTGCCTGGCAGAGAGAAGAGCCCAGAGAGACAGGAGACAAGCTAGAGATGGAGGTGAAAAAGATGGCATGTGGAAACTGAGGATGCTCCTGCTGTGCAGGTCCTTGTGAAGACCCTGGTGGCTGAGCAGCTGGTGGGGAAGGAGCAGGAAGCTGGCTTCTGCTGCAGGTACTTGTGGTGTCACCTGCTGCTGAGGAGCTGACAGGGCAGGAGTTTTTCATTGACTTGTGCAGATGCTGGTGATACCACTTGTGACTGAGTAGCAGATAGATAGGAAAAGACGCATGGCCTGCTTAGGTGTCGCTGATGTCATTCGTGGCAGGAACTGGCCCGTTGGTTTTTCAGGTGCTTGTGATGTTACTGGTGGCTGAGTAGCTGATAGGGCAGGAGTCTGTCTGTGATTTCGGAAGATGGATTTTTGATGTGTTACATGCCTGAGAAGATGCTAGGGCAGGCATGGAGAACTGTTTTATGCAGCTGCAATAAGCATGGCTAAATAAAGAGAATCAATCCCCTTGGTAATTCTCTGCTGAAGTCTCCTTGCCTCTCTCCTAGGCTGGCAAAGAACTGACTTTTACACAGGTCACCAGAGCAGGACTGCTGCCAAGAAAGATCCCTGCGCTTGGCTGCTCACCTCGACCCTGTTCCTGCTCCCGTCCCCATTCCCAACGCCTCTCTCGCTGGATTCGATGCCTAGAGGGCACAGTATTCCCAAGCGCTGGCTTCTGGAGATAAAAGAGGATGCTGATGGAGAAGCACCTTCTCTCCTTTTGCAGTGAGTCTCGCGGTAGGCTTGGGAGCTGAGTGTTTTATACTTTCTGTGAGGAGAAGTGCCTACATGTTTCTGCCTTGGTTTTGCCTCAGAAACTGATTTCATATGTAGGATGCCTTGTGACAGGCTCAGAAATGGGCCAGAAGGCGTATGAACGGCAGCTGTTGTGGGACACTGCAGAAGCATCTTCAAGGGGAAGTGTGGTCTTTTTTACTCAAAGTCCACTGGCCAAGTTTGCCAGGAAACCAGCTTCTCAACAAGATGACCTGTTGATGGGGACCGTCAGTGGCAATGCTTGTAATGCCTTGGTTTCCTTGTCTCTCTTGCACGGGATGCTGCACTTGGGAGAAGACAAGGTGAATCACACGCAGGTGACCTGAGCCTCTAATGGAGCAGCACTGGAGATGCTCTGTTCCCAGGCATTTTTTTTCCCTGAGATCTCTACCTGCTAATTTCATATGCTCAGCAGCTGTAGAAAGCTTCCACCCTTCTGGATCACAAGGGTGCTTCAATAATGGAAGTCTCGAGTTAAAAAATTTCCAAAAACCCCCGAACCCTTCTGTTCTTTCTTGCATGGTCAAACTCTCTACAGAAATGAGAAGCACAACTTCGGACTGGGTTTGGTTATGATGGTAATTTTATTGTTTTGCTTGTAAATGTCAAGTTTGATGGTTAGCATTCTTTTGGTAATGTTTGTCTGCGGCCTTTGATGGTAAATTGCAGGTTGTGGTGGCAAGCTCCGTCACAAGTCCTGAACGCTTCTTTCCATAAGCCACGCGCCTGAAACACCTGGCAAAGCGTGAGGCAACATTTGCTGGTGATGCTGCAAACGTTGCTTACTTTTGAGTCCTCCTCTCCAGAGTTCTCTCTGGATTTCTTTTTGTTCTTCACTTTCTTGCATTTCTTTATCAATTCTGGAACACCAGAATGCTCGCTTCTGTCTTTTGCCGCTTTCTTTCGGGGTCACTTTCATTCCCCCCTTCACAGGACTGTTTCCTCTTTCTGCGTGGTTGTTCTTCATTTGCCTGGCCAGGGCCTGCAGACTCTGGGTGAACTGGCACTGGTGGGAGCGGACGTTGTTGAAGTGAGGATGTGCCCAGCTGCCGCTCACCTACCGACCCAGGATGCGAGTCTGCTCTGTGGCCGCTCGAGCCGTGCACACCTTCCCCTCCTGAGCTTCTGCCGTTATCAGGGCTGTTCCTCTCCCGTTGGGAAGAGCTGCACAGGTTCCCACTGCCATGCGGCAGCTGACAGTGAGGGCGCTTCTGCGTTTCCGCGAGGGCAATGCGCCTCCGCTTCGGAGGCGGGCAGTCTGGTTGGCTTCTGTTCAGCTTCTCCTCCTCCTCCTCGGTGTCAGAGCGTGCTCTCTTCCTGCCGCAGCGCTGATGGGGAGGTCCTGCAGAGTCCCGTGTTTGTCTCTTCCCTTGGATCCTGGGCCTGTTTTCTCCGCCTTCTTGATTTCTCAGTGCCAGGGTGCCTCCAGAAAATGCCCTCTTCAGCACTTGATCCAGCTTTGTCATGGAAATGCCCTTTGTCTCTTGGCATTCAGCGCCTGCTCCAGGGGTCAAATCGTGGTGCCTGGAGAAACAACAGTGATCTTAGTCTAGGGTTGTTCTTGCAGCCTCCTCATGGCTTCAGTCTCATCCTGTCACTTTCTGGCAGCACTTGATACGACAGGCAGAAGACTGAAGCAGCGCTAGGAGCTGGAAATGAGATCGTGGTCTTCCAGCCACGTCTGTCCCTTTGAGAGCAGTAACTCATCCTAAACCCTCTTGGACCTCCATTTGGCCTCTTTTTGCACTAGCCAGTCTCAGGGAGCAGACAGCTAGCAAGTTACACAAGCGCTACAGTTTAGTGCCAGACAAGAAGGGAGAAGGCAGGAGGTGGGGAACTGCAGAAGAGACAGAACTCAACGGGACAAACAGGCATTCTCTCCTAGGCCAGAAAGCAAAACCCACCGGAGGAGAACACCACCACCCAGATCGGTAAGAGGAGAAGGAGTGTGTTCTGAGCACTGTCGCACACTTGTTATTACCTGGCATAGAAGAGTAAATATGCACGCTGGCAGAGAACCGTCTTGATGTCACAACGATCCACAGAGGCATCGTTCATCTTGTACCAGTGTCCATCGCTGGCCTGCAAAGAAAGGCAACACTATCTTTAGATGAACTGCAGGGGTTTTAAAGCAAAGCCACAGGCAGAACACCACTGAAGGACACGGACACCATACACCAGTGCAAATCACAGAGTTGTCTCCTACCTTCACGAAGCAGTAATAGTGTCCTGCCTGGCAGCCGGAGCCTTCATGTACCAGGACGGCATACAAGGAATAGAGGAGTGGTTCTCCAGGGGCTTGAGACATGTACGCGGCAAGGTCCAAAGATTCCGGATACTGCACAACCTAAAGAGAGACCAAGAAGACCCCCAAATTATCCTGAGAGTCTTTAGGAAGCAGCCTGAGAAAACCTTGCCAGCAAACCCAGGCTAGAGGCATAGAAACAGATCTTCTCAGTTCATCAAAACCAGGTGTTGCCATGTCATCACTGCAGTGGCAGAAAACTGTTGTTGGCCAAAGCAGCTCTTGACGAGCACAGGAAAGGGCTTCTCTTCACACTGGCACTTTCCTCTTCCCACAAGGGAAAGAGCAAGGCATAGCTATTGCATGGATTTTTCTTAGAGGGTCGCACTCGATAGCCGTCGTGTGCAGACATGAACAACTTCCTAAAAAGGGTTCTTCTTCGGGAAAGGTCTCCTTCCAAGCAGACAAAGTTGCAGTGCCCTTGTGTACATACCTTGCTAATCTTTCTGCCAGAGAAAGCATCAAATCTCTTCAAGCAGACTGTCAGGACATTGGAGGAGTGATGTACTGTGAGCCTCTTGGATGCAGTGGCCAGCTGTTCACACCTTGAAACAAGCACAGACCCAACTGTTGCAGCCCATCTTCTCCCCACTCTGCCCCCCACCCCTGTAGGGCTGAGTTAAGGCTTGTTTGGCCCAGCTATCGTGCGCACAGGTTTGCATTGCAGACCCCTGAAGCCCACACACTCTCACCGAAGGTAGCTTCGGTCTCGGGTGGCTCACTTTGGAGAGCAGCACTCTGCAGACTTTACAAGACCAGACGTAGGCATGACACTGTTCAGAGAGCCGGCAGGGGCTGCTGCTGCTGCAAGGACTGAGGTCTCCTGGCCAGAGACGCAAGCATCCAAAAAACCTTGGCAATTAAAGGGTTGTTTCGCTTCTTGAGGAAGCTGCTGTTGCCAAATCCCTGCCCAGAGCTCCTCCTTGCTTTGGCTCCCCACTGCACATGGGACCTGTCTTTTCCCTTCTGGCCCGAGGGGTAGTTCAGTGGGCAACTTCCTAGCTAGGAAAGTTGACCACCTCCAGGGCAGACGATGCCAGGAATAAAATTCTCATGAAAGCTTTCCAAATATTCAGGCAGGAGAGAAAAAATTACCCATCTTAGAAATGAATGCATTATTTTCCAATCTCCGGATGATTCAGGTGGATTAGTTGTAGGGGGAAGAAAAAAAAAAAGGAAAAACCCCAAGCTGTCTCATGACTGGGTTTCTCAATTAAGTCAGAACATAACTGGTGCTCCCAGGCATGCAATACCCTAACCCCGTATCTGCTAGGAAGATGTCATTAGTAATAATCTTACTTGCTACATTTATAGCCATTTTCGCCATCCAGCTGCTCAGGTTTGACAAAGTCTTCCAGAGCTGGAGTGAGAGTTGAGGCTGCCTGGATGAGAAAGAAAGGAGAGCACTAAGCTCCTGGAAACTCAGAATCCCAAGAAATAGCTGCCCGTGTGGGACCAGCGTTATCCCAATAAGCAGCTACCCCTGGGCGGTACCAGAGTTGCCTGTGGTACGCGTGGTCAAAAGTAGCAAAAGCAATCGACCCCATCCGTCCAGCAATCAGACGCGTCTTGAGGGAGTCCAAAGCAGGGTGGCATGACAGTGCCATCCTGGCTGCAGATACCACCCTTACTCTTTGCCCAGCTGACAGCCAGCACCCAGCGCAGGCAGACCATTTAGAGGGCTTCCAGAGAAGGAGCCCAGAAGCCCAGTTCCCTTCCCATCCACCACCAAGCTCTGGCGTGGCAACAGCCCACAGTTTTAAGTCAAGGGAGGTAACTGGAGATAACCTCGGCCCCCTGCAGGGGCCTTGAAACCTTTTGCACCACAATTTCCAAACATCTTACCTGGATATCCAAAGCAATATCAAGGAATGCCTCGTAGGTGTCGGAAACGGCTTTGCAGCTCAAGCACGTTACTGGAAGGCAAAGAGAAATGCTTCTCAGGTTGGGAAGGAGGCTAACTGTGCCCATTTCAACGCCCAGCACGTACTGCTTTGGAGACACTGGACACAACTGCTGCGTACTAGAAGCTGTTTACCACGACCAGAGAAAGAGCCACAGACACATCTAAGGGCAGTAATATTTGTAAAAAGTACCTCTCGATCTTAGAAAGCCCCCAAATATTTGATGGATGATGGTAGTTGCTTGAGAAGAGATGTCCAAGCTGGAAAGAAATGGTAAGGCAGAGAGTTATCTCCTCCAAGAGTTTTGCTTTGTCTGAAAACCCTGGCCATCGGGTTTCCTTGATGGGAGTACACCAAAGAGTCCAAAGAGCTCAGGAGCATGGAAGAGGTAATTTGCTTGTGCTTACTCGCTGCTTCCACTCGGACAAGCTCTCTGCATGGCATTGACAGTGTAGCATAAGAACTCGTGGGCGTCTTCCTGCCTGCCAAGCTGCAAATGTTCTCCTATTCCTAAGAAAGAGGTAGTTAGTAGCTGTCTCCTACAAGAAGGGAAGAAAGCATGTAAAAGTAGCTGAAATGCCTTACGTGTGAGGACACTGAGGACAGCCCTAGGCTGGATGGCCCTGGCTGAAGAATGCAGGACCCCGTTGACGTGCACTTCCATTATGCACATCATGCAGAAGCCTTGCTGGCGACCTGAAGAGGGAGGGAAGGAGGGAGGGAAGCTTCTCAGGTTAGCAAAATACCCATAGCAATGGGAACCTTAATGGAGATCTTGAAATTAGAAGATAACAGTCTCCAGTCCCCTTCTCCCAAGGTGCCAATGTCCCAACAAGCCCGGGCCATTTTAGCGCATAGAAAGCTTTCTCCAGGGGGATGCTTAAGTGACAGCAGTTTTCTGTGCAATAAGCAGAGAGAGTTGAACTGGCAGGAACAGGGACCGAGACCCGGGGCCAGAAAGTGGTGCCTTTCTGAAGATGAACACACCTAGACAGGACAAGAGCCTTCTAGGCTTGAGTGTTCAAAGAACACCACTCAGGGGGCCGACAAAGAAGGGCTGCTTTTCTCCTCAATCAGATTCCAGATGCTGGGAATCCTTGGGAAGTGCCCACCAGATTTACAGAGAGATGTTCATGAAAGTACTCACAGGACCGGCTGTGCTCACGCGAGAGCAGGTAGTTGGCCAGAGGGGGTGTGTACGTCAGGCACTGCAGGACGGAGTTGAGGTAGCAGGTATTGCCCAGGTTGTGGAGTCCTGCTCCAGCTCTCTGTCTTTGCTGCCAGGCCATGCAAATCTTCTCCAGGGGAAAGGGGATGCGTTGTGGCAGAGCCATTCCCTTGGCAAGGACTGCAGGGAAATGACGTTTGAAAAGAGACGAGACGATGCTGTTGTATGAGAACCTATTTTGAGAGTCGACTTCTGTAAAGGAGCACCCAGGTAAACTGGCTCTGACCTCCAACAGAGAAACATCGGGGGAAGCCTAACACTGCCATTGGCATTTCCTGGTTAAGAAACAGTTTTGGAAAAGAGTCTGCTCCCCTGCTTACTTTGCTGAAAGTCCAACAAACCCACACTCTGATTTCTGTGCCTCGGGCTGCCTTCCTTTCCCTCTCGACTCTTGAACGGGCTTATCAGGTCAAGTCTTCCCTCTTCCTGATTGTAACTTGATGAAAAGAAGCAAGTCCCTAGCCCAGAAGGTAACCCTACCGATGTCAGATCTTTCTAGGAGCAATGTCATCTTTCCAAGTCTTGTATATAGTGGCAGAGGAGTGACAACACGCATTTTTCCTTTGTCTAATCGCAAACACCAGGGTGAGTCTGGCTGCTACCAGGAAACACCCTGAATTCCCTCTAGAAGCTTTGCATCTGCTTTCTAGCTCCTACTTGGGCACGAGGGAGTCAGGTGCCCTTTGCAGATGCCCGTGGAGACTCCCAGGGTGCTGGGCTGGCCTCAGGTGTTGGGAGCCGGGACAGTTTTGTGCCCCTGAGCCTGAAGTGACAATTGCGGACAGTAACCCCCTGCCCCAGGCAGGCGGGGGAACCAGGCTGGTGGGAAAAGGCCTTCCCTGAAGAGGTGGATCTCGGTCATGTTTCTCTGCAGATCACCCGTGCCATCTCCGAGGTGGTGCTTGCCCTGAGGAGCACGGAGGAGCTCAGGCAACTGCTTCCCCACCTCCTTCCCAGCCTCCTGAGGTGGGCCAGTGAAACGCTGGGCGAGGAGAGGCTGCTTTCCCCCGTGAGCAGCTGGAGACAACTGTTCCTGGAGGGCCAGGTGCTTGAGGAGAAGCCGTGCAGGTAAGGAGCCGAAGGGGCTTCAGTTCCCTTCGCCAAGGCGTGCGCTGTTGTGGGGTTGAGGGAGTGCTTCGCCTGCCCTGCTTCCTAGATGTGGAAACCGGTCGTCGTGGTCGGTTTTACTTCTGTTCCTTCATGGAGTAACTCCCGCTCCCAGGCAGGCTTATGCGGCTCATGCTGCAGACAGCTGTCGTCTTGCCTCCCGCATACCCTTGCATGCACGATAGCGCTGCACTCCCTCAATGGACCCCCGCGGGGAGCAGTGACTCTCGCGGGCGCTGGCGTCTTTCTCTGCAAAATGCTGGTGGGTTTGGGGCAAGACGAAGATGCCAGTGTCATCAGCTGCGGTCTTGAAGGCTATGAAGCATTGTTTGAGGGGTATTTAGCTCTGCTAGAGAGAAGTCTTGCCCTAACCTGCTGTGATTTGAGATTTCGTTGGGTTTGTGGTGGTGGTGGTGTTATTTTGATGTGTTTTGTTTATTCTGCGGTTTGTTTCTTCTGCCAGGATTTTCCTTTCGGCTATAGAGCTGGTGCTAGGCAAATGCATGGCGCAGAAATGGATGCGGCTGCTCATGAACCAGGCAGCGTGGGCTCGCCTGGAAGCCCCCCTGGCTCACCCTGAGGGGGTGCGTCTCCTGAGCAGGTAAGAGCCCCAGGGATGCATCTGGCCGCCTCCTGCGGAGCTGTGTGCAGGGAAATGGCTGCTGGGACCCTTCCAGCGTGCCTGGGAAGCCGTCCCGAGCTGAAGAATAGTGTCTGCATCGGCACAAGTGAATTTGTGGCCTTCCTGGGTAACTGTGTCCCTCTCTTGTGTCCCCTGCGCAGCGTCCTGCTCCACGCTGGGCTCATCTCCCCCCATCTGGCAAAGAGCCTCTTGCCACGGCTGGATTCCTGCTCGGTTAAGCTGCAGGTGAGAGCTACAGCCTTCTTTGCTGAGGTAAGGTGGGGTGGGGAAGGAAGGGTTCAGAGGAGTTTTGCTGAGATACTGCTGCTTGGGATGTCTAGCTCACGAGACTCACCAGCGCGAGCGGCAGAGGAGCGCGATTCTGCCATCGGAACGAACGTCCGTCTTCAAACCCAGCTGGAAGAGACAGAGCACGAACTGAAAGCCATGAGAGAAAAGGCAGAAAGAAGTCAAAAGCTGGAGAAGGAAGACGAGGAGGCAAAGGTAGCACTCCAGAGGAAAGAAGAGGAAGGCGAGTGTTTGCAGAGGGCTCTGTCGCGGATGGAGTGAGAGTGCACTTGTAAGAGCAATATGTTTATTGATAACAAAGTTTGATAATAAATGTGACAGTGTTTAACAGGATTCGATGGCAAGATACACTTGATTATTTACTGCCTAGAGGACAGGGCCAGACAAGACTGTCAGGGAGACCCTCCCGTTGAGTCATGAGGTTGAGAGAGGACCCCCTTGCTTTCTAAACTCCTTCTCAAAGAGGAGTCTAGGTGCAGCTGGATCCAGTCCTAGTCCCAGATTGATCAACAGTTTATGTCTAAAGGATTATATATGTGCAATCAATCCTTTATATCACTTCGCTAAGATTTCAAAGTTTAGCATGCTGTTAGTCACTTACCGAGGATCTGTTGTGACAAGGAATCTCTCAGCCTCGAGCAGTAACCTTGAGAGGCGTCCCTGCTCCAGGGGAGATCCTGGCGTGCAGCTCACTGCCGTGCAGGAGAGCTCAAAGGGCTCTTGGGCTGCTCACTCTTTTTGGGGGTAAGATGATTAACTCCTAGTCCTATTTACATGCCAACTCTGTACATTAGTTGCTTTCAAGTCTAGCTTGAGCTGGACACTGACCAGCACTGTGGTGAGGTAGACACGTTGCCATAACTGACCCCTTGGCTGCTGTGTTGTTATTTGTCTCCCCCAAATCCACTTTGAGCTGGATGCATCCATCAAAACTGCCACTGGTGATTATCACCCGAGCAGGGCCATGGGAAAAGGTCAGGTGTGGGGGAGCAGGAGGGTACAGGGGGAGCACACCGCCACAACAGGGCAGGAGAATTCACCTGGCCTGCGAAGGCCCTTGTGAGGTAAGGGGTGTTTCTCTAGGCATTAGGGCAGGAGCATGCAGGTGGCTTCCACAGGTGCTTGCGGAGGTTTCAGACCAGGAGCAGGCCGCTGCCTTAGAATGACAGCACCACAGAATATGTCAGGTTGGAAGGGACCCCTGAGGATCATCGAGTCCAACTCCCAAATGTCCAGAAATGGCAAGGCAGCATTTGTGGGTCACTGAGAAGACGATCGTGGAGGTGGTGGCTGGGATTCTGTAATGGAAATTGTTTTGCTCTTGGAATTGAAGCCCAAATTGCCCTCTAGAAGCCTTAGACGACTGAATCTGGAAGTATACAGGGTTTTTTTTTTCCCTAAAAATGGAGATAATTCAGTTAGAGGGAGAACCTGTTTGGAAGCTTTAGTAGTTAGGGGACAGAGGCCAGTTGGGGGCTGGAGCCCTCAGGGGAGGGGGCTGTTTCTGCCCCGTGGCCTTGGCCTGGCGCTGCCAGCTGGGAAGGGGCTTTCCAAAATCCTGCTGGAAGGAGCCAGATGTGGCCACCCCCAGCACGGCCTCAGGGTCAGCTGCCAGCCTGCCTTCAGATCAGCTCTTCCCAGCAGGACAGTGCCCAGGAGTAACTGTGAGGGTTGCTGTTCTCCCTCCGGAAGCACGGCCCGCACCAAGCACAGCCAGAGCTGCGCCTGTGCCAGGAGAAGGCTTCAAGCAGAGCCGGGGCTGATGGTGACAGCTCCCAGCAGCTGTCCAGGTCAGAGAGATGCAGGTAAGATGGCAGAGAGGGGACACCGACTGATGGTCACTTCTCTTGCAGGATCAGGATATAACAGCAGGAGGGAGCCAGGGCACAAGGGCCGATGAGGTGAAAAAATGCATCAAAGAGCCAGAGCACAAAGCAGAGGGAGAGAGAAATAGGTGCAGGTCCCGTGGCTTTCAAGGTAACATCTGCCCCAGAAGCAGAATAACAGTAAAAGGCATTGGGAGGTCCTGGAGTGACGGAGCAAAGTGCCTGGCAGAGAGAAGAGGCCAGAGAGACAGGAGACAAGCTAGAGATGGAGGTGAAAAAGATGGCATGTGGAAACTGAGGATGCTCCTGCTGTGCAGGTCCTTGTGAAGACCCTGGTGGCTGAGCAGCTGGTGGGGAAGGAGCAGGAAGCTGGCTTCTGCTGCAGGTACTTGTGGTGTCACCTGCTGCTGAGGAGCTGATAGGGCAGGAGTTTTTCATTGACTTGTGCGGATGCTGGTGATAGCACTTGTGGCTGAGTAGCAGATAGATAGGAAAAGACGCGTGGCCTGCTTAGGTGTCGGTGATGTCATTCGTGGCAGGAACTGGCCCGTTGCTTTTTCAGGTGCTTGTGATGTTACTGGTGGCTGAGTAGCTGATAGGGCAGGAGTCTGTATGTGATTTGTGAAGATGGTTTTTGATGTGCTTTGTGCCTGAGAAGATGCTAGGGCAGGCATGGAGAACTGTTTTATGCAGGTGCAATATGCATGGCTAAATAAAGAGAATCAATCCCCTTGGTAATTCTCTGCTGAAGTCTCCTTGCCTCTCTCCTAGGCTGGCAAAGAACTGACTTTTACACAGGTCACCAGAGCAGGACTGCTGCCAAGAAAGATCCCTGCGCTTGGCTGCTCACCTCGACCCTGTTCCTGCTCACATCCCCATTTCCAGCGCCTCTCTCGCTGGATTCGATGCCTAGAGGGCACAGTAGTCCCAAGCGCTGGCTTCTGGAGATAAAAGAGGATGCCGATGGAGAAGCACCTTCTCTCCTTTTGCAGTGAGTCTCGCGGTAGGCTTGGGAACTGAGTGTTTTATACTTTCTGTGAGGAGAAGTGCCTACATGTTTCTGCCTCGGTTCTGCCTCAGAAACTGATTTCCTATCTAGGACGCCTTGTGACAGGCTCAGAAATGGGCCAGAAGGCGTATGAACTGCAGCTGTTTTGGGACACCGCAGAAGCATCTTCAAGGGGAAGTGTGGTCTCTTTTACTCAAAGTCCACTGGCCAAGTTTGCCAGGAAACCAGCTTCTCAACAAGATGACCCTGTTGATGGGGACCGTCAGTGGCAATGCTTGTAATGCCTTGGTTTCCTTGTCTCTCTTGCACGGGATGCTGCACTTGGGAGAAGACAAGGTGAATCACACGCAGGCAACCTGAGCCTCTAATGGAGCAGCACTGGAGATGCTCTGTTCCCAGGCATTTTTTTCCCTGAGATCTCTACCTGCTAATTTCATATGCTCAGCAGCTGTAAAAACCTTCCACCCTTCTGGATCACAAGGGTGCTTCAATAACGGAAGTGTTGAGTTAAAAAATTTCCAAAAACCCCTGAACCCTTCTGTTCTTTCTTGCATGGTCAAACTCTCTACAGAAATGAGAAGCACCACTTTGGACTGGCTTTGGTTATGATGGCAATTTTATTGTTTCGCTTGTCAATGTCAAGTTTGATGGTTAGCGTTCTTTTGATAATGTTTGTCTGCGGCCTTTGATGGTAAATTGCAGGTTGTGGTGGCAAGCTCCGTCACAAGTCCTGAACGCTTCTTTCCATAAGCCACGCGCCTGAAACACCTGGCAAAGCGTGAGGCAACATTTGCTGGTGATGCTGCAAATGTTGCTTACTTTTGAGTCCTCCTCTCCAGAGTTCTCTCTGGATTTCTTTTTGTTCTTCACTTTCTTGCATTTCTTTATCAATTCTGGATCACCAGGATGCTCGCTTCTGTCTTTTGCCGCTTTCTTTTGGGGTCACTTTCACCCCCCCCTTCACAGGACTGTTTCCTCTTTCTGCATGGTTGTTTTCCATTTGCCTGGCAAGGGCCTGCAGACTCTGGGTGAACTGGCACTGGTGGGAGCGGACGTTGTTGAAGTGAGGATGTGCCCAGCTGCCGCTCACCCAGCGACCCAGGATGCGAGTCTGCTCTGTGGCCGCTCGAGCCGTGCACACCTTCCCCTCCTGAGCTTCTGCCGTTATCAGGGCTGTTCCTCTCCCGTTGGGAAGAGCTGCACAGGTTCCCACTGCCATGCGGCAGCTGACAGTGAGGGCGCTTCTGCGTTTCCGTGAGGGCAATGCGCCTCCGCTTCGGAGGCGGGCAGTCTGGTTGGCTTCTGTTCAGCTTCTCCTCCTCCTCCTCGGTGTCAGAGCGTGCTCTCTTCCTGCCGCGGCGCTGATGGGGAGGTCCTGCAGAGTCCCGTGTTTGTCTCTTCCCTTGGATCCTGGGCCTGTTTTCTCCGCCTTCTTGATTTCTCAGTGCCAGGGTGCCTCCAGAAAATGCCCTCTTCAGCCCTTGATCCAGCTTTGTCATGGAAATGCCCTTTGCCTCTTGGCATTCAGCGCCTGCTCCAGGGGTCAAATCGTGGTGCCTGGAGAAACAACAGTGATCTTAGTCTAGGGTTGTTCTTGCAGCCTCCTCATGGCTTCAGTCTCATCCTGTCACTTTCTGGCAGCACTTGATAGGACAGGCAGAAGACTGAAGCAGGGCTAGAAGCTGGAAATGAGATCGTGGTCTTCCAGCCATGTCTGTCCCTCTCAGAGCAGTAACTCACCCTAAACCCTCCTGGACCTCCATTTGGCCTCCTTTTGCAGCTAGCCAGTCTCAGGGAGCAGACGGCTAGCAAGTTACACAAGCGCAACATTTAGTGCCAGACAAGGAGGGGAAAGGCAGGAGGTGGGGAACTGCAGAAGAGACAGAACTCAACGGGACAAACAGGCATTCTCTCCTAGGCCAGAAAGCAAAACCCACCGGAGGAGAACACCACCACCCAGAGCAGTAACAGGAGAAGGAGTGTATTCTGAGCACTGTCGCACACCTGTTATTACCTGGCATAGAAGAGTAAATATGCACGCTGGCAGAGAACCGTCTTGATGTCACAACGATCCACAGAGGCATCGTTCATCTTGTACCAGTGTCCATCGCTGGCCTGCAAAGAAAGGCAACACTATCTTTAGATGAACTGCAGGGGTTTTAAAGCAAAACCACAGGCAGAACACCACTGAAGGACACGGACACCATACACCAGTGCAAATCACCGAGTTGTCTCCTACCTTCACGAAGCAGTAATAGTGTCCTGCCTGGCAGCCGGAGCCTTCATGTACCAGGACGGCATACAAGGAATAGAGGAGTGGTTCTCCAGGGGCTTGAGACATGTACGCGGCAAGGTCCAGAGTTTCCGGATACTGCACAACCTAAAGAGAGACCAAGAAGACCCCTAAATTATCCTGAGAGTCTTTAGGAAGCAGCCTGAGAAAACTTTGCCAGCAAACCCAGGCTAGAGGCATAGAAACAGATCTTCGCAGTTCATCAAAACCAGGTGTTGCCATGTCATCACTGCAGTGGCAGAAAACTGTTGTTGGCCAAAGCAGCTCTTGACGAGCACAGGAAAGGGCTTCTCTTCACACTGGCACTTTCCTCTTACCACAAGGGACAGAGCAAGGCATTTGCCTTGATTTTTCTTAGACGGCCGCACTCGATAGCCGTCGTGTGCAGACATGAACAACTTCCAAAAAAGGATTCTCCTTTGGGAAAGGTCTCCTTCCAAGCAGACAAAGTTGCAGTGCCCTTGTGTACATACCTTGCTAATCTTTCTGCCAGAGAAAGCATCAAATCTCTTCAAGCAGACTGTCAGGACATTGGAGGAGTGATGTATTGTGAGCCTCTTGGATGCAGTGGCCAGCTGTTCACACCTTGAAACAAGCACAGACCCAACTGTTGCAACCTGTCTTCTCCCCACTCTGCCCACCACCTGTGTAGGGTTGAGTTAAGGCTTGTTTGGCCCAGCTATCATGCGCACAGGTTTGCATTTCAGACCCCTGAAGCCCACACGCTCTCACCGAAGGTAGCTTTGGTCTGGGGTGGCTCACTTTGGAGAGCAGCAGTCTGCAGCCTTTACAAGACCAGACCTAGGCATGACACTGTTCCGAGAGCCGGCAGGGGCTGCTGCTGCTGCAAGGACTGAGGTCTCCTGGCCAGAGACGCAAGCATCCAAAACACCTTGGCAATTAAAGCGTTGATTGGTTTCTTGAGGAAGCTGCTGTTGCCAAATCCCTGCCCAGAGCTCCTCCTTGCTTTGGCTCCCCACTGCACGTGGGACCTGTCTTTTCCCTTCTGGCCCGAGGGGTAGTTCAGTGGGCAACTTCCTAGCTAGGAAGGTTGACCACCTCCAGGGCAGACGATGCCAGCAATAAAATTCTCATGAAAGCTTTCCAAATATTCAGTCAGAAGAGAAAAAATTACCCATCTTAGAAATGAATGCATTATTTTCCAAGTTCCGGATGATTCGGGTGGATTAGTTGTATGGGGAAGAAAAAAAAAGGAAAAAAACCCCAAGCTGTCTCATGACTGGGTTTCTCAATTAAGTCAGAACATAACTGGTGCTCCCAGACGTGCAATACCCTAACCCAGTATCTGCTAGGAAGGTGTCATTAGTAATAATCTTACTTGCTACATTTATAGCCATTTTCGCCATCCAGCTGCTCAGGTTTGACAAAGTCTTCCAGAGCTGCAGTGAGAGTTGAGGCTGCCTGGATGAGAAAGAAAGGAGAGCACTAAGCTCCTGGAAACTCAGAATCCCAAGAAATAGCTGCCCGTGTGGGACCAGCGTTATCCCAATAAGCAGCTACCCCTGGGCGGTACCAGAGTTGCCTGTGGTACGCGTGGTCAAAAGTAGCAAAAGCAATCGACCCCATCCGTCCAGCAATCAGACGCGTATTGAGGGAGTCCAAAGCAGGGTGGCATGACAGTGCCATCATGGCTGCAGATACCATCCTTACTCTTTGCCCAGCTGACGCCCATCTGACAGCCAGCACCCAGCACAGGCAGACCATTTAGAGGGCTTCCAGAGAAGGAGCCCAGAAGCCCAGTTCCCTTCCCATCCAGCACCAAGCTCTGGCGTGGCAACAGCCCACAGTTTTAAGTCAGTGGAGTTAACTGGAGATAACCTCGGCCCCCTGCAGGGGCCTTGAAACCTTTTGCACCACAATTTCCAAACATCTTACCTGGATATCCAAAGCAATATCAAGGAATGCCTCGTAGGTGTCGGAAACGGCTTTGCAGCTCAAGCACGTTACTGGAAGGCAAAGAGAAAAGCTTCTCAGGTTGGGAAGGAGGCTAACTGTGCCCATTTCAATGCCCAACACGTACTGCTTTGGAGACACTGGACACAACTGCTGCATACTGGAAGCTGTTTACCACGACCGGAGAAAGAGCCACAGACACATCTAAGGCCAGTAATATTTGTAAAAAGTACCTCTCGATCTTAGAAAGCCCCCAAATATTTGATGGATGATGGTAGTTGCTTGAGAAGAGATGTCGAAGCTGGGAAGAAATGGTAAGGCAGAGAGTTATCTCCTCCAAGAGTTTTGCTTTGTCTGAAAACCCTGGGCATCGGGTTTCCTTGATGGGAGTACACCAAAGAGTCCAAAGGGCTCAGGAGTATGGAAAAGGTAATTTGCTTGTGCTTACTCGCTGCTTCCACTCGGACAAGCTCTCTGCATGGCATCGACAGTGTAGCGTAAGAACTCGTGGGCGTCTTCCTGCCTGCCAAGCTGCAAATGTTCTCCTATTCCTAAGAAAGAAGAAGTTAGTAGCTGTCTCCTACAAGAAGGGAAGAAAGCATGTAAAAGCAGCTGAAATGCCTTACGTGTGAGGACGCTGAGGACAGCCCTAGGCTCGATGGCCCTGGCTGAAGAATGCAGGACCCCGTTGACGTGCGCTTCCATTATGCACATCATGCAGAAGCCTTGCTGGTGACCTGAAGAGGGAGGGAGGGAGGGAGGGAAGCTTCTCAGGTTAGCAAAATATCCATAGCAATGGGAACCTTAATGGAGATCTTGAAATTAGAAGATAACAGTCTCCAGTCCCCTTCTCCCAAGGTGCCAATGTCCCAACAAGCCCGGGCCATTTTAGCGCATAGAAAGCTTTCTCCAGGGGGATGCTTAAGTGACAGCAGTTTTCTGTGCAATAAGCAGAGAGAGTTGAACTGGCAGGAACAGGGACCGAGACCTGGGGCCAGAAAGTGGTGCCTTTCTGAAGATGAACACACCTAGACAGGACAAGAGCCTTCTAGGCTTGAGTGTTCAAAGAACGCCACTCAGGGGGCCGACAAAGAAGGGCTGCTTTTCTCCTCAATCAGATTCCAGATGCTGGGAATCCTTGGGAAGTGCCCACCAGATTTACAGAGAGATGTTCATGAAAGTACTCACAGGACCGGCTGTGCTCACGCGAGAGCAGGTAGTTGGCCAGAGGGGGTGTGTACGTCAGGCACTGCAGGACGGAGTTGAGGTAGCAGGTATTGCCCAGGTTGTGGAGTCCTGCTCCAGCTCTCTGTCTTTGCTGCCAGGCCATGCAAATCTTCTCCAGGGGAAAGGGGATGCGTTGTGGCAGAGCCATTCCCTTGGCAAGGACTGCAGGGAAATGACGTTTGAAAAGAGATGAGACGATGCTGTTGTATGAGAGCCTATTTTGAGAGTCGACTTCTGTAGAGGAGCACCCAGGTAAACCGTCTCTGACCTCCAACAGAGAAACATCGGGGGAAGCCTAACACTGCCATTGGCATTTCCTGGTTAAGAAAGAGTTTTGGAAAAGAGTCTGCTCCCCTGCTTACTTTGCTGAAAGTCCAACAAACCCACACTCTGATTTCTGTGCCTCGGGCTGCCTTCCTTTCCCTCTCGACTCTTGAGCTGGCTTATCAGGTCAAGTCTTCCCTTTTCCTGATTGTAACTTGATGAAAAGAAGCAAGTCCCTAGCCCAGAAGGTAACTCTACTGATGTCAGATCTTTCTAGGAGCAATGTCATCTTTCCAAGTCTTGTACATAGTGGCAGAGGAGTGACAACACGCATTTTTCCTTTGTCTAATCGCAAACACCAGGGTGAGTCTGGCTGCTACCAGGAAACACCCTGAATTCCCTCTAGGTTGTCAGCACATCAGCATTCAGGGATGGAGCACCAGCCACGTCCGTTGCCTTTGGGGATTCACAAAGTCCAAGCCTGCTGGTGAAGGTGTTACTCACCAGAGTCGTTCCCCATTGTGGCCATCGCTTCTCTCAGGAACAGAGGGGAAAGCTTTGGGTGACAAAGGATGTCAGGACACGCTCGAGAAAGAGAAGATCAGCGCCAATCCCGTCACCTATCACAAAGAAATAATTGTAGCTGAACAAAATGATTCCAAGAACCCCAAATGTAACCCACAGAACAGCATCCGCCATCAAAAGTCTTTCAGTGGTGCTTGTAACTGCTGCAGAGCTGCAGGCTGATGGCCCTGCTGTCCCTGTCGCCTGACTCCAGTTGACAGCAATTGCCAAGGTCCTTTTGCAAGGCTGCATTGCGTGTCACCTTCTCCGAAGAGGACCTGCTGCTTACCTGCTGCTGGCGTTAGCAGCAGAGCCCTCTGGCTCTCCAGCCCACACTTTCCCACCTTGTACCCAGGTGGGACCGGCTTTCAGCCGCTACTTTAACGGCTGCCTTTGCTGTGCTCCTTTTCTGTCTCCCTTGCTACAACATCATTCAGGGTGGGCTTCTCGTCATTCTAGGCTGAGCTCAATGCCTCAGACTACACTGCCACCCTGCTACTTAATCTATGCTAGGGTATGGTAAAGAAATAAGAGTTAGCAACTAGGAACTCTACCTGTAGCCCTGGCCAGCCTGTAAAGGTGTAAGAGCTCAGCCTAGAGCTCAGAAGGTATAGACCAGCCTATACTTTTATCCCCTATTTACCTAGTCTATGATCTGTCCTGAAAGTCAAATCATAATTACCTTTGAAAGAGGATGGAAGTTGAGGAGAAGTAGGCAGTAAACGATAAATGGTTGGAAAAAAGTAGGCAAGCAAGTAGCAAAGGGAGGAGCCAAGTTATCCCGAAGGCCAGCTCAGCCCAAGTGGCTTTTGCTGGCCCGCTTTTCAGGATCCCAAGGCCTGGCCAGGTGAGCTCACAAGCACCGGATGGGTGCCGCATCACTGCCCCTTTGTGACACAGGGCCAGACGGGGACGTGTCCCCTCGGGGCCACACAGCTGCCACGGCCTGGGCACCTCCCGCAGCTGGCAGCTGCTGGGCTTCCCCGTGCGCTGCTGGCGAAGGGCTGTTCGCCCACCGGCAGCGCTCCCACCTCTTCCCCGAGCCGCACCAGGCCAATGGATAAACTCCTGCCCAGGGCTGTAAGCGTGCCTGTTCACAGCTTTGGAAGGAACATTGCGGGTGCTGAGGGTTTCTTTTGCACTTTTCCCAGGTACAGGAACAGCATTTAACAGCAAAAGGGAGGCAGAACGGAAGGGCCCATGATGTCAAAAAGCGCATCAAACAACTGGTGCAGTGCTGATGAGAGCAGAAGGAGATGAGAAGGAGATGCAGGTGACCCGTCTGGGACAATGCTTGCGAGGTAACATCTGCCACCCGAACCCAGAGGCAGCCAGAGGCAGTGGGAGGTGGTGGAGTGGGTGAGGAAGGTGTCTGGGAGAGGGGAGAGCAGGGGGAGATGGGAGACAGAGATGGAGATGGAGGGGGAAAAGCCGGGGTGTTGGCAGTGAGGACGCTTCTGCTGTGGAGGTGCTTGTGATGTCACTGGTGGCTGAGGAGCTGATAGGGCAGGAGCAGGCCCCTGGCTTGAGCAGGTGCTTGTGATGTCACTGGTGCCTGAGGAGCTGATAGGGCAGGAGCGGGCAGGTGTGAGCAGCCATAAAGGTGACTGCTTAGAAAGGGAAATGCCCGAGCAGAAGAACGTTCCTGCGAGCCCGGGAGCTGTGAGCCTGGCGATCAGAAGCGTCCCTGAAACGTGCAGCTGGGCGCTTTGCAGCACAGCTGGGGACCGAGAATCCAGGCACCTCCAGATCATCTCAGAGGTGAGACTCTGTTACGTTATTGTTCCCCCTTTGGGCTCACTTCTGGAGCGGTTAGGTTTATCCACCCACCTCTGGGATGGCTGGGTCCCCTCTGGGAGCAGTTTGTCCTCCCCTCTGGGATGATGCTTTGGCCCTTTCTGGAACCTGTCTAATTCACTTTATGCACATATCTCCATATAAGTAATCCATCATCAGTATATCTGCTGCTATTTGGAGAATAAATTCCCTGCCTAATGACAACTTTTTAATAACCTGGTTGTTGCTGTTCTATTGCTTATTCCTAAAGGATTGGTTGTTGCTATACGACTGCTTGCTGCTTTTACTGACTGCTGCCATCCTATTGATTGATGCTCTGCCATTGAGTGCTGATAGGAATGGGAAGCAGGTCCATGCCCTGGAGCTCCCCAGGACTCCTCCCAGGCATCTGCCCCAGTGTTTTGTCCTGCTGTGGAGGGAGCTGAAGTCCTGGGTAGCAGCCCCAGACTGCACCAGGGGAGATACCTGAAGAGTTTGGTGTATGTCGGAGGCACTCTGGAACTCCTCGCAGGGATTTCCCGGAGCCTTTTGGTTTCCTCTGGAGACAAGTGAATTCCCAGGTAGCAGCCCCAGAATCTTCTAAGGTGGCTACCCAAAGAGCATTGTGCATGTTGGGGACAGGTCCATTCCTGTTTTTGCTTCAGGACTTTTCCCATATATCTAACGGAGTGTTTTCATTTTCTTTACAGACAGCTAAAGTCCCAGGTAGCTGCACCACAACCTTCCTGGTTAGTTAGTTGCAGAGTTTTCTTTGTCTTGGAGGCAGGCCATGCCCGATAGCTCCTCAGGAATCCTTGGAGGAATCTCCAGAATGTTTTGGCCTCCCCTGGAGACAGCTGAATTGAGCAGGTAGCCGTCCCAGACTTTTCCAAAGTAGCTACCCAAGGTGCTTTGTGTATGCTGGAGGCAGGTCCATGCTCGGTAGACCTCTGGGAGTCCTCCAAGGCAGCAAGTCCTCCAGTTTTGCCTTTCCCTGGAGCCAGCTGAAGTCCTGGATAGAAGACGCATATGATGCCAGTATGGTTACCTGAAAGGTTTTGTTCATGTGGGGGGCAGGTCCATGCCTGGTAGCTCCCTGGGAATTTTCCCAGTCATCTCTAGGACTGTGTTGGCCTCCCTGGGGACAGCTGAATTTTGCAGGTAGCAGACCCAGACGCTGCAAGGTTGTTAGTTGAGGAGTTTTCTTGAACTTGAAGGCAGGTCCATGCCCGGTAGCTTCCCAGGGACTCCCAAGCAGCTCTGCAATGTTTTGGCCTCCCCTGGAGATGGCAGAATTCTGAAGGTAGCAGCCTCAGACTCCCCCACGGAAGCTACGCAAAGAGTTTTGCCTCTGTTGGAGGCAGTTCCATGCCCTGTAGCTCTCTGAGACTCCTCCCAGGCAGCTTTGGAGTGTTTGGACTTTGCCTGGAGACAGCTGAAGTCCTCAGTAACAGCTGCAGCCTTGTCCTAGGTAGTTCCCTGAAGAGTTTTCTTCATGTGTGAGGCAGGTTTATTCCCAGAAGGTCCCCGAGACCCCTTCCAGGCATCTCCAATGTCCAGTGTTTTGGCTTCGTCTGGAGACAGGTGAATTCCCAGCAGCAGCCCCAGGCTCTCTGAAGGTAGCTACGCAAAGAGCATTGTGTATGTTGGGGGAAGGTCTGTGCTCAGTAGCTGCGTGGGAATTCTCCCAGGCACGTTCAGGATTGTCTTGGCCTCCTCTGGGGAAAGCTGAAGTCCCAGGCAGCAGCCCCAGACTCCTGCACGGTAGCTACCCGAAGCGTTTTGTCCATGTTGGAGGCAGGCGCAAGCCCGGTAGCTCCCTGGGACTCCTCCCAGGCAGCTGCAGAATGTTTTGGTCTTCCCTGGAGAGAGCTGAATTTTGGAGGCAGCAGCCCCTGACTCCTCCCAGGAATCCACTCAAGGAGTGTTTTCACTGTTGGGGGATGGTCCATGCCCTGTAGCTTTCTGGGAGTCCTCCCAGGAAGCTTTGGAGTTTTCTGGACTTCCCTGGATATAGTTGAAGTCTCGGGTAGGAGCCCCAGAGTCCTCCTAGTTACTTACTCCAAGAGCTTTCTTCATATTGAAGGCAGGTCAATGGCCGATATCTCTCTGGAACTCCTCCCAGGCATCTCCAAGAGTGTTTTGGCTTCATCTGGAGACAGCTGAAGTCATGGATCGTAGCCCCAAACTCCTCTTAGGTTGCTAATTTAATTGTTTGTCCATGTAGGAGGCAGGTCCATGCCTGGCAGCTCCCCAGGATTCCTCCTAGGCATCACCAAGAGTGTGTTCACTTCCTCTGGAGATGGCTGAAGTCTTGGGGAGTAGCCCAGTAATCCTCCTAGGTATTTTGTTGAATAGTCTTGTTCCTGTTGAAGGCAGGTCTGTGTCTGGTAGCTCCCTGTGACTCCACCCAGGTATCTCCAGGATTGTGTTGGCCTGTGCTGGAGAAAGCTGAATGCCCAGGTAGCAGCCCCAGACTCTTCTGCACGTAGCTACCCAGAGAGCATTGTGTGTGCTGGGGGAAGGTCCATGCCCCGCAGATCCTTTGAACTCCTCTCAGGCAGCTCTGGAATGTTTTGGCCTCCCCTGCAGACCGGGGAGTTTCACAGGGAGCAGCCCCAGATTCCTCCAGGGAATCCACCCGAGGAGTTATATCAATGTTGGAGGCAGGTCCATGCTCTGTACCTTGCTGGGACTCCTCTGAGGCAGCCTGGGAGTGTTTTTTCCTTCCCTGGAGATGGCTGAATTTTCTGGGTAGCAGCCACAGACTCCTCCTCGGTAGTTACCTGAAAAGTTTTCTTCATGTAGGACTCAGGTGCATGCCTGGTAGCTCCCCGGGACTCCTCCCAGGCATCTGCACAAGTGTTTTGGCCTCCCCTGGGGATGGATGAATTCTCCGGCAGGAGCCCGAGACTCTTCAAAGGTAGCTATGCTACTGAGCATTGTGTATGTTGGAGGCCGGTCATGCTCTGTAGCCCCCCGGGACCTCTCCCAGGCAGCTCCAGAATGTTTTGGCCTTTTCAGGAGATGGATAAATTCCTTGGTGAGCAGCCCCAGACTCTTCCAAGGTTGCTAGCACAGGCGTTTTGTTGATATTGGAGGCATGTCCATGCTTTGTACCTTGCTAGGACACCTCTCAGGCAGCTTGGGAGTGTTTTGCTGTTCCCTGGACACAGCTGAAGTCTCAGGTAGAAGCCCCAGAGTCCTCTCTAGTTACCTGAAGAGCTTTCTTCATATTGAAGGCAGGTCCATGCCCTGCAGCTCCCCAGGACTCCTCTCCGGCATCTCCAGGAGCACTTTGGTTTCTTCTGGAGGCTGGGGAATTCCCTGGTAGCAGCCCCAGACTATTCTAAGGTAGCTACCTGAACAGCAATGTGTATGTTGGGGGAAAGTCCATGCCCAGTAGCTCCCCAGGACTCTTCCCAGGCATCTCCTGGATGGTGGTGGACTTGGCAGTGCTAGGTCAATGGTTGGACTTGATGATCTTAAAGGTCTTTTCCAGCCTAAACAATTCTATGATTCTCCAGGGGTGTCTTGGCCTCCTCTGGAGAAGGAGGAATTCCCAGGTAGCAACCCCCGACTCCTCCAAGAAAGCTCCCTGAGGCATTTTGTCAACATTGGAGGCAGGTCCATGCCTGGTAGCTGCCCGATACTCCTCCCAGGCAGCTCCAGGAGCATTTTGGTTTCCTCTGCAGACAGATGAAGTCCCAGGCAGTAGCCACAGACTTTTCTAGAGTAGCTACCTGAAGAGCATTGTGTATGTTGGGGGCAGGTCCATGCCTGGTAGCTCTTCTGCACCTCTCACAGGCAGCTCTGCAATGTTTTGGCCTCCCCTGGAGACCACGCATTTTCACAGGGAGCAGCCCCAGACTCCCCCAGGGAATCCACCCGAGGAGTTTTATCAATGTTGGAGGCAGGTCCATGCTCTGTACCTTGCAGGTATAGGAGTAGGGATTTGGACTTGGTGATCCTTATGGGTCTCTTCCATCTCAAGGTTTTTCTGTGATTCTATGATGTGCAGACAGGGAGGATGCTGAAGAGGTTTTAATTGCCTCTAAAATCAATAACTCATGGATCCAGCTGCACCTACTACCTTCAATTTCTGATGCAGTTTGGAGCATCACCTCTGGTTCAAGTCCTCTAATCCTTGCCCTTATAACACCCTCTAATTTGTCACTTTGAACACTAACAAACGTGGCTGAGGAGGGTGACCTTTTTCCAGGGGTTCAGTGACTTTTCCTCAGGTTTCAGCACACAGTTTGGGAGACAAGCCAGAGCTGCTTTACTCCTTTTAGACGCTCATCAGACATGACCTGAGGTTTGTGAGCATTCCCACACTGCTGCCCAGCTGCACAGAGGCTTTTCTCCATGGCACTGACATAGCACTGGATCTCGTCTGGTGTGGAAGTCTTGGTCTCATGCCCTTGCCACTGACAAGTGCAGATCATCTTGTGTACTCAGTAGCCCTTGCTTTATGATTCTGTGATTTTTCTGAGGAAGGTTTCTTAGCTCTGCTGCAGGAGATGGGTACAATGCAAATGAAGTAGCTGTGTTTCAGATGCGCTGTTTCTTCAAGGGCACTTCTGGCAGGGGTAGAAAGAGAACATGGTTATCCTGACCCAGGAGATTCTGTGTTCCCTCTTGTGGTTTTCCCTCTGAGGAGGATCAGGTGATGAAGAAAGAGATGTGTTTTCATCACAGATGGTTAGCAGCTAGGCTGTCAGTGCCTTTCTATTGCGTTTGCCTTGTCACCACTGACTCAACCAGGAACCGTTTCTTCTTCTTCATGTGGAGACCTAGTGGTCTGACATCTTCTGAGGGGCATGCCATTTTAGGAGTCCTTCCCACGGAGGGCAGCAGGGGTCGCAGAGCACATGACCTCAGAGGGCCAATGGAGACAACCGATGTCCATTTTCTGTTGGGGTGTAGTTTTTCCTTGTTTACTTCCCAGAAGTCCCCATGTTGCTGCACATTCTTTGGATCAAGTTTACCCTACTGCATCATCAGGTGTAGGCATGACTTTTAAAGCTCAGCCAACCCCAACACGTGTCATTCCTCATGCTTTTGCTTTCCATAGCTGCACTCAGAAGAGCTTGGAGAGCGTGGAATAGAGGTGGATGCCAGACAGATGCGCCTCCTAAGAGACCCCCACTTTACTCTCCGCCCTGGCAGAGCCAGGAGGAGCCCTGGCCAGCAAGCAGAAGGAGAGGTATGAGGCAAAGCCAGGCTCCAAAGCCCTGTTGCAAGGCATCGCATGTGCAAAATCACTTTCTGATGCAAAACCAGGGTAGACGCACATAGGAACTGCTCCGCAGTCTGCTGTGACATTAACTGTGAAATTAGCAAGGCTGCTTCTTTTTAGGCATGGCTTGTGCCTCTTTCAGCTCAAAATGACCATGTTTAGCAATGCTGTGCCCTGCCGAAGTAGAATGCAGCTGGAGAGGAGTTGGGAAGGGGGATGTGAGCAGCAATAGCGTCCACGTGAGCAGCAAACCCCAGGTATCTTCCATGGAAGCCATTCTGCTCTGGTCACCCTGTGTGGTTAGATGTCTGGTCAAGAGGACAAACCTGGCAGCATTTTCCTTCTGTACCTGGTGCGGTCGCAAGTCAAGCAGTTAGCCTGGCCATTTTCATTATGGTGACGTCCTAAATGAATCCTTGCAGGGCTCTGAAATAAAAAAAAACCCATCCTCCTACCTAATAAGCTAAGTAGTGGTGCACATGCAGTCATGATTTCCAAGGAGTCAGGGACTGATAAGGGCGATACCCCATTAGCAGTCAACAGAAAAGGCAAGGCTTCTTCTTTATGATGATATTGATTTAAAATAATACAATGTTATTTATAATAAAAATTGTCAGCATTATAATGATAATAATTATCCACCTTTAAAATGATAATTATTCACTGTTCATCAATTTATTCCTTTACATTTGTGGCTGGGCAGAGTGTTTTTGCTTTCAAACAAAGCCAGTTTGAAAACTAACATTTCTGGTCAGCTGTAGTTTTCTTGTTGGGTTTGGGTTGGTTTGGGGAGTTTTATTGTGTGTTGTTTTTGTTTTTCCTGAGAAGAGCTGCTTTTGTATTGCTGTGAATTAAGTGGCTGATTTGCAGCAGTAGAGCATGGAGGAGGAATCCGTATTGTAATAAAAGTGTTTTGGCTGGCAAGACAAAGAGGTCCCAGTTTGGAGAGTCCTTCTGCATCGTTATGAAGGATTACCAGAGCAAGGCAGCAAGGAGTCAACGTTAGAAACTCGCTGTTACTGTAGCTTAACTCCAGAGCAATTGCTGAGGTTGCAGGGGCTCTGGCCCAGCTCCAAAAGGGTGGGGAAAGTCATGAAATAGTCAAGAGTTAAGACAGCTGACTTCTCCTGAGAGATGTCATTTGGTTCTGGCAAAGGGAATCTCTCTTAGCAAGGATGGTCATCCCTTGGGATTGTAACAAAATGGAAATGACTCCCAAGTTCCTGCCCTTCCTCCTTAATACAGGAGCACATTTTCATGCTTTCTTCTGGTCAAATTACTCAAGCCCTTGAGAGAGACTTCCTTCTGTGGCTGATGGCAGAAGGAGATGGGGGAGAAGATGGAGCAGAAGATTCTTGGGAGGACCGAGCTTGGATGCAAGTTACAAAATCTTGGATTACATAAAAAGTTTGGCATAATGGTATGTGCAACGATAGCTGCAGTGGTATCTTCAACCTGCAGTGGTACCTGCCTCTGCAGTTGTATCTGCCTCTGCAGTGGCATTTGCCTCTGACATGTAACCTTAATCTGTAATGGTATCTGCAGCTGAAATGGCGTCTCAAATGGTGTCTACATCTCCAATGGTAGCTGCAATGGTATCTGCATCTGCAGTGGCATCTGCGTCTGCCTACAACTTACAAGTTACTAAATCTTGGAATATAACCTGCACTGCATAATATTCTTGGCTTTTCTTTTTTTTTTTTTTTCATTTGGTCTTTTTGGAAGAAAGCAAAAATGGACAGGATCATTGTGGATTAAGACAGGAGGCGTCATTTTCACCAGAACTTCAGATTGCCAAAGTTGGGCTTTTTTCCTTTTTACTTTTGATTTTTGCAATCAGATGCCCCTGTATGCTCTGGCTGCTCCATTTCCCAGCCCCTGGGGCAGCGGGAGCATGCTGACCAATAGCACTGGCTGCCCCTGCTTTTACTGTTTTCTGTGTTGCCTGGCTCACGCCCGTCCCCCGCTGCTGAGGAAGCGGCGTCTCTGCAAAGAGCAAGGGCAGAGCGTGTTCTGCAGCGGGGTCTGGAGATACAGATGCTGCGGTTGTTGGTGGCTCCTTACCTGCTTCTGCAACAGGGTCAGGACAACTCTAGTCGGGTCCGTGTTGGAGCCGTTTGAGTATCGGAGGCAATGAAGGGATTTCTTTGGTCCCTCCCCAACAAAGGCAGTGTGGGCTGGGAGTGAGAGTGTTGCAGTGGCCAGGAGGGTGTTTTCTTCCTCACAGAGACGAGCGTGCCTCCTTTACGAGCAGGACTCAACCTGCGAATCCCCAGCAGAAGGTTTCTTGAGCAGCGCTGTGCCCCCTTTCCCCCAGCTCTGAGCTCCTCGGCCCCTGGGGAGGCAGGAGGAGGGCAGGGACTGTGAGAGCCGGAGGCAGAGGCCAGGAGAGGGGATGGGGGAGCGGGGTGGAAGGTGGCATTGCTGGGGTGCGGTGAGGTCACTTGCGTGGGAGGAAGCTGATTGGTCAGGAGCAGCAGGTGGCAGTGAGGTGCTCAGTGCCTGCCAGTGACAGCGCAGAGAGGAGGGAGCTGGGGGGCAGAGGAGAGGCCGGCTGGGGGGCAGGCAAGGGGCCAGCAGCGAGGGGAGGGCTGGGGCGGGGGCTGGTGAGGTCACTTCTGCCGGAGACGCTGATAGGGTAGGAGCAGGCCCGTGGCTTGGAAGTTGCTTGTGAGGTCACTTCTGTCCCTGCAGGTGATAGGCCAGCAGCTGGCTTGTGGCTGGGTGGGTGTTTGTGAGGTCCCTTCAGCTGGAGCTGCTGCTAGGCCGGCAGCAGGCTGGAGGGGCATTGCCGGGTCTCTCCTCTCCACTGTGTCCGTGGTGTATTCTCCTCCTGCCCCCTACTGGGACGAAGAGCCTGGCTGAAGGTCCTGGCGGGCTGCGACGAGCCCTGGAGCCCTCTCCTGCCCGGGCTGAGCCGCCCCGTGCCCTCGGCCTCTCCCTGGGTGGGGAGTGCTCCCGCGTCCTGACTCCAGCTGGTGGATGTCTGTCCTGTATCGGGATGGGGGGGACGTGTGGGTGTGGAGGGAGGAAGCCCCGTATGCGGCACGGTGTTACATATGTGGTCTGAGCAGTGCTGAGCAGGGGGATAATGCCCCGGTGTGCTGTGTGTGTATCTGTAATGGTGTCGCTGTCTGCATCGGTATGTGTAATGCTGTCGATATCTGCAACGGGATCAGTATCTGCAATGGCCTCTGCATCTGCAATGCTATTTGAATCTGCTGTGGCATCTACAAAGTTATCTGCATCTGGAATGCTGTGTGTGCAACCGTCCCGTTGTCTGCAACTCTCCAGTGCAGATGGCATTGCAGGTGCAGATGCCATTGCAGATAGTGTTGCAGCTGCAGATACGATCGAAGGTTCGGATGCCATTGCAGATAACATTGCAGATGCAGGTAGTATTTCAGAGGCGGGTGTCACTGCAGGAATCACTGCAGATGCAGGGACAACTGCAGGTGCTGTTGCAGATGCCAGAAGAGATGCAGATTCCATTGAAGTTACAATGGCAGATGCAGATACAATTTCAGATGCAATTGCAGGTGTGGGTGTTGGTGTCTCTATGTTAGTATCGGTGTCTGTAATGGTAACTGTAGGAGTACCTGCATGTGTAATAGTACCTGTGTCTGAATCTACAATTGTATTTGTCTCAATGTCTACAACTGCATTTGTCTCAATAGCTTAACTTGGAATGGTAACTCTGTCCCTTGGAGAATGGGCTCTCATGGTATCTGTACTTCTGTGTGTAATTGTATCTGTACTTGTAATTGCATCTGCGGTGGTATTCGTGTAATGGTGCCCGGGAGTGCACTTCTGTACTGTTTCATTATATCTTTATCTGCCGTTGTATCTGGAACTTTATGGACTTTGTGCCTGTGTCTGCAATTGTATCTGAAATTCCATGGGCATCTGTATCTGTAATTATACTGGTTTATGCAGTGGTATGGATGATGGTGCTGGTACCTGTGGTGGTGATGGTGCCAGTAGTATCTGTGCCTCTAATGCTATCTCTGTCTGTGCCTATAACTGTGCCTGTAAGTGTACCTGCATAGGGAATGGTACCTGTGCCTGCACATGGACTCGCAATGGTTTCTGTAGGTGTCTGTGTATTTGGTTTCTGTATGCGCGTGAGTCATTCTCTCGCTAGCTGAAATAGTATCAGCACGGCTATCCCTAATGGTCTCTGTACCGCTGACGGTCTGGGTATGGGTGTGACTGTCTGTAATGGTATTGCGGTCTCTGTACTGGTATCAGGAGCTGTAAGAGTAGTGGTAGAGGCATCTGCAATGGTATTGGTACCTGCCTGGGTAAGTGCAATGCTGTCAATACCCGCAATAGGATCAGCATCTGCAGTGGCATCAGCAATGGTTTCTTCAATGCCAGTGGCACCTGCACCTGAAGCGTTATTTGCCAATGGCATCTGCAGGGTTATCAGCAGCGGTACGTGCATCTGAAATGGTGCCTGCCCTGGTGTTTGAACCTGCAGTGCCATCTGCCAAGGTATCTGCATCTGGAATGTTGTGGGTGCAACTGTGCTGTCATCTGCAACTCTCCAATGTAGACACCATTGCAGATGCAGAAACCATTGCTGATAACATTGCCAATGCTATTGCAGATGCAGACGCTGTTGCAGATGCCATTGCAGAAGCAAATACAATTTCGGATGCAATTGCCGATGGAGATGCTGTTGAAGATGCAGGTGCCTTTGCAGATACCAATGCAGATGTAGATACTCCCTGTGTCTTCAGTGGTATGTGTATCACTACCTGGATGTGTAATGGTACCCCTACCAGGAATGAGATCAGTGGCTGTACGTGTATCTATAGGTGTAACTGAATGTGTACTTGTGTCTGTGGCTCGTCTTGCATCTGTGATCGCATGTGCAGTTCTGTCTGTATGTGCCACTGTATCAGCAATTGTATCTGTAATTGCATCAGTATCTTTCTAATGGTATTGGTATCCGTAGGCGTATCCGAAATGGCATTGTCGATGGTATCTGCAATGTCACCTGCAACGGCATCTGCAACGGCCTCTGCATCTGCAATGCTATCTGCAGCTGCAAAGGTATCTGCAGCTGCAACGCATTTGTAATGCTGTGAGTGTCTGCTGTAGCCTCTGCATCTTCAGCGATACCTGCATCTGCAACGGCGTCGGCATCCCCTATTTTGTCTTCACCTGACTTTGCATCAGCAATGGTTTCTGCAATGGTTTCTACAGTGGTATCTGCATCTGAAATGGCGTCTGCATCTGCAGTGGTGTTTGCTTTGGTGTCTGCACCTGCCGCGTTACCGGGAACGTGATGTGCATCTGCAAAGGTCTATGCAATGGTTTCTGCAATGGTATTTTAATCTGCAATGCCATTTGCAATGGTATCTGCATCTGAAATCGTATCTACATCCGCAATGGTATCTGTAACTGCTCTGGCATCAGCAGTGCTCCCTGCATCATCAATAGCCTTTGCAATGATACCTTCTGCTGCAATGGCATCTGCATCTCCATCTGCAGTCGTATGTTCACCTGCAACGCTATCTGCAATCGTATTTGCACCTGGAATGGCATCTGCAACGGTCTGTGTGCAGGTATGTGAAATGCAATAGCATCTGTAATGTCCTCTGCATCTGCCTCAGTCCCTGCATCTGCAATGCTATCTGCCGCAGCATCTGCATTGATACTGCATCTGCTCGTGGTACGCTGTGAGCATCTGCAATGGAATCAGTGGAGGAGGTGATGCGTGCTGAGATTATGCTACCTGCAGCTCTCTGCACCACTATCTGCAGCGGTGCAAGCAATGGTATTTGAGTATAAAGCGGTACCCGCAATGCTATATTCATCTGCAGTGGTATCTGCAATGACACTGCATCTGCAAGGCTGCCTGCAACGGCGCCGCCACCTTGAAAGGTGTCTGCCATGGTACCTGCGTTTGCAGTGGTCTCGGCTTCTTCAGAAGTATTTAGTTCTGGAAGAGCATCTGCATCTGCAAAGGCATCTGCCGTGGTCTCTGCAATGCCAATTCATTCTGCAATGCCATAGGCAATGGTCTCTGCATCTGCTGTGGCAGCTGCATCTGAAATGGAATCTGCCATGGGATTCGCATTGCTATTGGCTATCAGCACTTTCCAAGATATCTGCATTTGCAGTAGCACCTACAATGGCACCAGCATCTTCAATGGCATCTCCATCTGCAGTTCCATCGGAAATTTCATCTACGCCTGCAGCGTTCTCTGGAATGGTCTCTGCAATGGGATCTGCCTCTGCCTGGGCTGCTGCGTCTTCAGTGGCATCTTTGGTGGTCAGTCCGTGCTCTCTTTTCTCAGTCCCCTTCTCAGAAATGTGCCCAGGAAGGTGATAGTGGAGGACATGGTTCTTGATTCTGCCAGGGAGCAAGGTGAGGCCGACCAGCCTCGGGGTCCCCGGGGCTGCTTTTGGTAGCTGTGTTTCTGTCAATGTCTTTACGTGTAATGGTTCCTCCGTCTGTCGTGGATTCCCAGTGGGCAATGGTGTCACTTCTGTATCTGCTTTTTTTCGAGTAACTGAATGTGCACTTGTATCTGCAATGGCCTCTGCATCTGCAGTGGCACCAGCAATGGTTTCTTCAATGCCAGTGGCACCTGCACCTGAAGCGTTATTTGCCAATGGCATCTGCAGGGTTATCAGCAGTGGTACGTGAATCTGAAACGGTGCCTGCCCTGGTGTTGGAACCTGCAGTGCCACCTGCAGTGGTATGTGCAGTGGCACCTTCTCTCTGTTTGTCGGTATGTGTAGTGGTAGCTGTATGTGTAATGCTGTCTGTAAGTGTAATTGTATCCGTACCTCCAGCTGTCTCTGGATCAGCAATTGTGTCTGTGTGTGTTGCGGAGTCTGGAGCTGGAGTTCTGTCTCTGCTTGTACCTCTGTGGGTATTTGTGTCCGTCTCTGTAACTGCACCCGTGTCCGTCGTTGTCTTTGTATCCGTGTCAGCATCCTCATCCACCTCCCTGTCGGTGACTGGCTGTGTAGTTATCTGTATATTTCTCTGTACCTCTGCCTGTAACAGCACATCTGTGTGTAACGGCAGCTGCAGTTGTATCAGTGCCTTTATGTGTAAGGGTTCCTTTGTCTGCCGTGCTACCTCAGTCGGTAGTGGCATCGCTTGCTGTAGCTGCTCTTGTTGGTGTAATTGAATGTGCACTTGCGTGTGAGACTGTCCTTGTATCAGTTGTGTGTGTAATTGTACCTTTATCTGGAATGGTGTCTGTTCTGTGCCTGTATTTGTAATTGTATCGGCAGTTCAATGTGAATCTGTGTCTGTAATTCTGTCGGTCGCTGTGATGGTACTGGTACCTGCATTTCTAATGGTGCCAGCATGCGTGTCTCGAATGGCGTCTGTCGCTGTACCCGTCCTTCGGCCCGTTACTGTATCTGCAATGGTGCCTGCAATTCTTCAGTGCCACCTGGAATGCAGTATTTGGATCGGCAATGGTATCTGCATCTGCAACAGCATCTGCAATGGTGTCTGCATGTGGAATGGCATTTCTCTCTGAATTTTTGCATGCATCTGCAATGGCATCTGTGGTCATACCTGCACCTGCGGTAGCATCTGCAATGGTGTCTTCAATGGTATCCTCATGCAATCAGATGTTCTTCTGCCACTCTAGCTGCATCTGCAACATCGTCTGCAATGGCATGTGCCTCTGCAATGCCATTTGCATTGCTATCTCCATCTGTGATGTTCTGAGGAATGCATTGTGCCTCAGCAATGCCATCTGCAAGGGTGCCTGCAATGCTAATTCATTCTGCAATGCCATCTGCAATGGCATCTGCTGTGGTATCTGTGTCTGTAATGGAATGTGCAATGGCATACACATTGCTAAGAGCTTCTGGAATTGCTCCTACAGTGGTATCTACATCTGCAATGGCATCTGCATCTGCAATGGCATCTGCAGTGGTATCTGCATCTGGAGTGGTCTCTGTAATGGCATTTGCTGTGGTATCTTCAATGGCACCTTCAATGCTATCGGAACATGGACTGAAACTGCAATGGCATCTGCATGGTATCTGCGTCTGCAACGGCATTTGCCACTATTTCTGCATTTGCATGGGTATCTGCATCTGCAATGGCACCTGCAGTAACACCTGCTTCTGCACTGGTGTCTGCCACTGCAGTGGTATCTCCAATGGTATCTGCCCTGGCACCTGTACCTGCAATGGCATCAGCACCTTCAAATGCTTCATTTGCAATGGCACCTGCAATGGCACCAGCATCTTCAGTGGCGTCTCCATCTGCAGTTCCATCTAAAATCTCAGCTGCATCTGCAGTGTGATCTGGAGTGGTCTCTGCAATGGTGTCTGCATCTGCCATGGGATCTTCATCTGCAGTCACGTCTGCAATGGCGTGTGCATCTGCTACGGCATCTGCAATGGAGTCTGTAATAGGATCTCCAATATTTTGTGCCGGTAACTCTCACTGTATCTGCATATTTAACGGGTGTCTGTAATGCTGTCGGTATCTGAGATGGTATTTGTGATGCTCTTAATAGCTGTATTTCTGATGGGACCAGCATCTGTCTCTCGTCTGCTGGCTGTACCCGTAATTGTACCTGTAACTGTATCTGTCTTGGCAATGGTATCTGCATCTGCACGTGTACTTGTAATGGCTTCTGTGAGTGGACACGTATCAGTATCTGCAGAGGTGTCTCCCTCTGCAATGGTATTTGCGTCTGTGTTGGCACCTGCAATTGTCTCTGCATCTGCAGTGGTATCTGCGTCCCCAGCGGTGTCTCCACCTGCTATGGAATCTGCACTGATATCTGCATCTGCCGTGCTCTCTGCATCAGGATCTGCAATGGTATCTCCATCTGCAGGTGCCTCTTTAATTTTAACTGCATCTGCAGCTGGTATGGTGCTCTGCTTTGGATTTGCTCCTACACCAGTGCTGATATCACAGAGGTGTTTTGCTTATTGCTGAGCAGTTCTTACTTAGATGGCAGGGAGGCCTTTTCTGCTTCTCGCAGTGCCCTGCCAGTGAGCAGGCTGGGGGTGCACGAGAAGCTGGGAGGGGACACAGCTGGGACCGCTGACCCCAGCTGACCAAACCGGAGACCCAAGCCCCAGCTCCATCAGTTACCCCTACAGTCGGCTCCAGCTGAGCGTGAAGGAAAGGCATCCCTTCAAAGAAGATGGTGCAAATGACCAAGTCAAGTGGACCCCTGCTGAGGGGCGTATGCAGTATCGGAGGGAAGTAGCTGGGAAGACAAACATCATAGCCCCAAGCATACCACCCCTCCCCGCCTTACTCCTTCTTTCCCCAGCTTTATTGCTGAGCACGATGTCATCTGGTACGGAATATCCCTGTGGTCTGTTGGGGTCAGCTGTCCTGGCTATGGCCCCTCACAGCTTCTTGCCCACCCCCAGCCTACTCACGGGTGGGTCAGAGCGAGGAACAGAGAAGCCCTTGACGCTGTGCAAGCACTGTTCAGCAAGAGCTGAAACATCCGTGTTTTATCAGGACTGTTTTGGTCACAGATCCAAAACACAGCCCCATCTGGGCTGCCATGAAGAAGATGAACTCCATCCCAGCCCAAACCAGTGCAGTGAGGCATGTGCTACTCCTACCATGAGAGCAACACAAAGCAGAGAGTGTTCAGTAACACGGGAGGGGCTGTTTTATCCCACAGGCCTTCAATGCCATCTCTTGAAAACAGCCCGACTGCAGCCAACCCCAAACCCCCGCCTGCCTGGACGGGCTCCCAGTAGCAGAGACGTGTTGGTGCAGGGGGCAGATGCAATATTTGGCAAAGGACTTGGGAGAAAGGGGGTGCCTGTTTCTCAGGACAAGAGGGAAGATCTCTCGCCTCTCTCCCCTGTTGTGCCATCTCCCTGCTCGTGTCATAATGGCCCTTCAGATGATGTGGGCTGATGTCACAGGGGGATGCGCTGCATGACAGGGAGGTGTCCCCGGTGCCACAGCAGTGCCGGCACTTGCCAGCGAGGCCTGGGTGCTGCTGGGCACTGCTCAGGGGCTCCCCACCGCTGCCCTTCAGAGCTGCTCCACGGCTGGGAGCAGGGTCGGGAGGCAGCAGGGATGGGCTGGGGGACCCTCGCTGACAGACAGGAGAGGAGCAGGTCAGAGAGGAGTTTTGGGTGAGGAGGCGGGAAGAGCGTCCCTTTTCCTGAGCTGAGGGCAAGCAGCAAGCGCGATGGAGGGCTGCTGCACCATGGCCGTCAGCTTGAAGCTGAGCTGCTTGTTCCCCACACTCCTGCAGCTCTGCAGCAAGGGTGAGGGTTTGGGGAGCTCCTTCCTGAGGGGTCGCATCAGGGCTGTCAGCTGTCAAAAGCTGGAATTGCTGGGCTGGGGGGGTGGCTGGAGAGGGCTGGGGGCTGCCACGAGAGCCCTGCCTGAGGATCCCCCTGGGCTTGGGACACAATGTGGCTGCCAGGAGTGCAGGTCCTGGTACTGGGGCTGCCCTGAGTATCAAAGCTCCTTTGGGCATGGCTCGGTCCCCTCAAAAGTGGGGCCATTGAGGGCCAGCTTTCTGTGCGAGCTGGCAGTCTGAAAGTGTGGCACAGCCCAGCTCCACAGCCAGGGCAGTGTTTTTCTGGGCTCTTTGTGTACACCAGCATCTGTCATTGCCTGGGCAAGGAGCTTGCTGAGAGTCTGTGAGGTGGCCAGCCCAGGGCCTGAGACCTCTTTCCCTTGCTTTGCAGAGATCATGGCTATCTGGGGAGCTGTGTCTGATGGCATCCTGGGACAGCTGAAGCTGGACAAGGGAGGCTGGTGTCCTGGTCCCTCTCACCCTGCAGGGCTTCAGTCCTCCTGAGAGCCGGGGCCCTGAGGAACGATCCCTCCCCGAGCATCATAGCAGCTCACCAAGAGCACCCCATGTGCCCAGAGCAGCTTCTTGGCCAACCGGGAGAGAAACCAAGTCCAGCTCCAGCCTGAGAAAGCATGCAGCACGCCCTAGGGCTTCACTCTTCCCAGTGGTCAGAGTGGAGAGACCAAGCAGAGCGAAAGGGGATGATGCTTGACCCGCTTAGTGGATGAGGGGAAGGCTGTGGATGTTGTCTACTTGGACTTCAGTAAGGCCCTTGACACTGTCTCCCACAGCATTCTCCTGGAGAAGCTGGCTGCACATGGCTTGGATCGGTGCACTCTGCACTGGGTTAAAAACTGGCTGGACGGCCGAGCCCAGAGAGTGGTGGTGAATGGAGTCAAATCCAGTTGGCGGCTGGTCACTAGTGGTGTTCCCCAGGTCTCAGTGTTGGGGCCGGTCCTGTTCAACATCTTCATTTATGATCTGGATGAGGGGATTGAGTGCACCCTCACTATGTTTGCAGATGACACCAAGTTGGGTGGGAGTGTTGATCTGCTGGAGGGTAGGAAGGCCCTGCAGAGGGACCTGGACAGGCTGGATCGTTGGGCCGGGGCCAACTGTATGAGGTTCAACAAGGCCAGGTCCTGCGCTTGGGTCACAACAACCCCATGCAACACCGCAGGCGTGGGGAGGAGGTGCTGGAGAGCTGCCTGGTGGAAAAGAACCTGGGGGTGTTGGTTGACAGCCGGCTGAACATGAGCCAGCAGTGTGTTCAGGTGGCCAAGAGGGCCAATGGCATCCTGGCCTGTATCAAGAATAGTGTGGCCAGCAGGAGCAGGGAGGTGATAGTGCCCCTGTACTGGGCACTGGTGAGGCCGCACCTCGAGTACTGGGTTCAGTGTTGGGCCCCTCACTACAAGAAGGACATTGAGGCACTGGAGAGTGTCCAAAGAAGGGCAACGAAGTTGGTGAAGGGTCTAGAGCACAAGTCTTATGAGGAGCGGCTGAGGGAGCTGGGGTTGTTTAGCCTGGAGAAGAGGAGGCTGAGGGGAGACCTTATTGCTCTCTACAACTACCTGAAAGGAGGTTGTAGCAAGGTGGGGGTTGGTCTCTTCTCCCTGGTAACAAGTGATAGGACGAGAGGAAAGGGCCTCAAGCTGCGCCAGGGGAGGTTTAGGTTAGACATTAGGAAAAACTTCTTCACCGAGAGGGTGGTCAAGCATTGGAACAGGCTAAGCAGGGAAGTGGTTGAGTCTCCATCTCTGGAGGTACTTCAAGAACGGATAGATACGGTGCTCGAGGACATGGTATAGATGGACTTGGCAGTGTTAGGTTAACAGTTGGACTCGATGGTCTTAAGGGTCTTTTCCAACCTTGATGATTCTATGCGTCTATGATTCTATCCTGGGTTTGTGCCACGGATAATCCCTGGCAATAAATCCCAGAGGTATTCCTTGTGCTGGATATGCCTGGGATCATCTCTAGCCAAGAGATGGTTGCAAATATTTTGAGGAGGGGAAGTAAAAAAATGGAGAACATGGCTTTTTTTTTACCAAAGCTTTCACTTTTCCTCTCTAGAGTACTCATTCATCAGCCCTTTTGTCTTTTCCCTGGGCAGGGTGTCCTGGTTGCAGGACTCGGGACCTTTGCTATGGTCCAAGAGTGATTCCACAGCAAAGGAGTGGTGTTTGCTGCTTGCAGATCCATCTTCCAGCTGGACATTGATGAGTTATGGCTGCGGGAGCTTGTGTTCCCCACAGGGATTATCCCTGGTGAGAAGGCAACAGCCACCCTCCGCTTTCCCCCTCCAGCTCTAGGTGATCATGGGTTGCATGCCCCCTGTTCCTTGCGAAGGGCTGGGAGAAGTAGACATTTGCCACCAAAGGTCAGGGGACAGCTTGAGCTCCCCCAACACAAATGACTCCCCAAGAGCTGATTCTATAAACGACCTTTTCACTAGAATTTTGCTATGAATCTTGCATGGAAATTTGGCCTGCTGTGGCAGTGATGACGTTCCTCCTCCTTGCAGATGATGTCAAGATGGAGCCGCTGAACTACAAGCTACGATCATGAGCCACCTCCTTCCTGTGGCCTGTTGTGGATACCTGTGTGCAAGAGTGTCACCTGAGAGCAAGGGGACAGCCAGGTTCTTTTAGGGCTATTTGGCAGAATGATTACGGCACTAAATTGTAGTTAAAATTCAGCTTTATTTTCTTAACAGGATACTATGATTAGCATAGCACTGAATTTATGATTAGAATAGCACAGGATTTCTACGAGCAGAATCAATGTAGTACAATTTATAAGTAGCGTAATACAGAATTTATAATACAACTTAACTTCTGATTTCTAATGACCTGGATCCTAACCTAACTTAACTTCTGATTTCTAATCACCTGGACCCTCTGCAGATTGGGTCAAATCTTAATACATGGTTTGCTGTGTCAACATAACAATCATAATCAAGACTCGAAAAGTGTGTAAAAGAATAGGAGTCACTCACTCAGACCTCGGAAGGAGCAGACCATGGTGGAGGCATCCTTGGCCACTGGAGGGTCACAGGTCTCAGTGTCCTGCAGCAGTTCCAGTGCAAGGTCCCCCCTTAGGACTTGTAAATACTTGATTTGTAAGCAGTGCTCTGTCTCTAAAAACAAGAAAGCAACAAGAGGACAGAGGAGGAAAGGGAGAAGGAAGGCACAGGAGGCAAGGAAAACAAAACAAAAAAAGGAGGAGACAACAGGATGAAACAAGAGGGAAGAGGAGGCAAGAAGAGGAGGAGGAAAAGGCAATAAGAGCCCAGAGAAGGAAACAGGAGAAGGAAAAACAGGAGGCAAGAGAAGGACAAAGCAGGACCCAGGAGGTAAGGGAGGAGGAGGCGACAGGAGGACAGAGAAGGAGAAGGAGGAGGAGGCAACAGGAGGTGAAAAAAGAAAACTGAACAAGAGAAGAGAGCAAGAAAACAAGGGGGAAAGAAGCATGAGGAAAGGAGGAAACAGGAAGAAAAAGAGGAGGAGGCAAAAGGATGCAACAAGAGAAGGAGGAAAGAGGAGAAAACAAGAGAAAGAGGAAGAGGCAGAGGAGAAAATGAAGGGACATAAAAGGAGCCAATAGGAGATAACAGAAGAAGGAGGAGGAGAAAGAGAGGAGGGCATATCAGGAGTAGAGATGAGGAAGAGGAACAGGAGGATGAGAAGGAAAAGGCAAGAGGAGGAGGAGAAGTAGGACACAGAATCCAAGAGGAGGGAAGAGAAGGCGACAGGAGGCTGAAGAGGAAGAGAAGGAAAAAGGCGCATGAGGCAACGGGAGGGAAGAGGAGGCAAGAGAGTGCAACAGCAGGCCAGAAAAAGAGTAGGAGATAATGAAGGAGAAGGAGACAAGAGGAGTCAAAGGGAGGCAAGAGGAAGAAGAAGAGGAGGAGGCAAGAGGAAGACACAGCAAGAAAAAGAAGGTAAATGAGGAGTCAAAAGGAAGCAACAGGAAGAAAAAGAGAAGGAGGCTAGAGGACGCCGTAAGGCCCAAGAGAAGAAAAGGGGATGCAAAAGAAAAAGGAGTCAGAGGAGTCAGGGGAGGAGGAAGGAGGCAACAGGAGTCAACGGAAGCAATAGGAAAGAACATGGGGAGGGAGGAGACACCAGCAGGCAAGAGCAGACAACAAGAGGCAAAAGGAAATGGTGTCTTCCTCCTGGCGCCTCCTCTTGCCTTTGATTGCCTCCTGCTCCCCTCTTCTGCTCTTGCCTCCTGCTGCCTCCTCTTGCCTTCTTCTTCTCCTCTTCCTCCTCCTCTTGCTTTCCCTTGCCTCCTTTTCTCTCCTCCTCCACTTGCCTCCTTTTGGCTTCCTTCTCCTCCTCCTCTTCCCACCACTTGCCTCCTCCTCCTCCTCTTGTCTTCTGCTCCTCCCCCTCCTCCTCCTGCCTCTTGCTTCTCTTGCCTCTTGCCTCTTCTTCCTTCTCACTCCTCACGCCTCTCACTCCTCTTGCCTCCTCTTGCCGCCTCCTCCTCTTGCCTTCACTTGCTTTTCCTTGCCTGCTCTTCCCTCCTTCTCCTCTTGCCTCCACTTTCATCCTGGAGGAGAAGGGAAGAGGAGGAGAAGGAGGCAAGAGTGTAAACGAGGGAGGAAGAGGAGGCAAGAGGAGGCAAGAGGAAGAGGGGGAAGCTGAGGAGTAGAGAAGAAGAGTGAGGAGAAAGCAGGCAAAGGAGGAGCAGGAGGAGGAGGAGGAAGGCAGAGGAAAGAAGAGGAGGCTGAGGAAGTGGAGGCAAGAGGAGGCAAGAGGCGTGAAGAGTTGAGGAGAGGAGGCGTGTGAGGTGGAGAAGAAGAGCGTGTCAAGAGGAGGGAAGAGAAAGGCAGAGGGGTGTTAGGAGGCCGAGGTAGCAGGAGGGAAAGGGAGGCAAGAGGCAAGGGAGGAGGAGGCAAGAGGAGGCACCGGGGCAGGGCAAAAGTCGAGGTGTGAAGAGGGCAGAGCAGAAGAAGGAGGAGGAGGCGCGAGGAGAAAGAGGAGGAGGCGCGAGGAGAAGGAGGAGGAGGAGGCGCGAGGAGGCCAAAGAGGTGGAGGCGCGAAGGTGCCGTAGGAGGCAAGAGGAGGAGGAGTATGGAAGAGGAGGCAATGGGAGAAAGCAGGAGGAGGCAAAGGCAAGAGGCCATAAGAGGAAGGAGTAGGAGGAAGAGGAAGAGAAGGAGGCAAAGGAGAAGGGCAAAGGGTGTGAGGTGAAGAAAAGAGGAGGAGGAGGAGCCTGAGGCAAGAGGAGGCAAGGTGTGGGAAGAGGAGGCAGTGGGAGGGTGCAGAAGAAGAGAAGGGAAAGGCAAGAGGAGGCAAGGTGAGTCCGCAGGAGGAGGCACGAGGAGGAGGCAGCAGGATGTCCCAAGAGGCGCGAGGAGGCGCGAGGAGGAGGAGGCGCGAGGCAGAGGCTAAAAGGCGAGGCGCGAGGAGGGCAGAGCAGGAGGCAGAAGGTAAAGGAGGAGGAGGCAAGCAAAAGCGCAAAAGGAGGAGAGGCGAGGATGGGAGCTGAGGTAGCAGGAGGCAATAGGAGAAGGAGGAGGCGGCAATGGGTGAGAGCAGGAGGAGGGCAAAAGAGGATGCATGAGGAGGTGAGAGCAGGCGAGAAGGCCAAAGAAGGAGGAGGCAAGCAAAAGCAGAAAAGGAGGAGGCGCGAGGAGGGCAGAAGAGGCGCGAGGAGGAGGAGGCAATAGG
>NW_028121184.1:0-53961 GCF_965183815.1 Platalea leucorodia
CAGAAAGAGGGAGGGCCAGCGTTTGTGGGGCTGTGAATGGGGTTGCCTGGATCCTTGAAGAGCAGCAAGAGCTTTTGGTCCTGGCACCTTTGGGGTGGGAGGAATCCCTGGGCGTTCGCAACTGCTGAGCTGGGCTCCGGCTCTACTCAGCGGCCCAGGCAAAGAGATTGTATTGGAGTTTGGGAGGCTGCAGAAAGAGGGAGCGCCAGCGTTTGTGGGGCTGTGAATGGGGTTGCCTGGATCCTTGAAGAGCAGCAAGAGCTCTTGGTCCTGGCACCTTTGGGGTGGGAGGAATCCCTGGGCGTTCGCAACTGCTGAGCTGGGCTCCGGCTGTCCTCAGCGGCCCAGGCAGAGAGATTGTATTGGAGTTTGGGAGGCTGCAGAAAGAGGGAGCGCCAGCATTTGTGGGGCTGTGAATGGGGTTGCCTGGATCCTTGAAGAGCAGCAAGAGCTTTTGGTCCTGGCACCTTTGGGGTGGGAGGAATCCCTGGGCGTTCGCAACTGCTGAGTTGGGCTCCGGCTCTACTCGTCGGCCCAGGCAGAGAGGTTGTATTGGAGTTTGGGAGGCTGCAGAAAGAGGGAGCGCCAGCGTTTGTGGGGCTGTGAATGGGGTTGCCTGGATCCTTGAAGAGCAGCAAGAGCTTTTGGTCCTGGCACCTTTGGGGTGGGAGGAATCCCTGGGCGTTCGCAACTGCTGAGCTGGGCTCCGGCTGTACTCAGCGGCCCAGGCAGAGAGGTTGTATTGGAGTTTGGGAGGCTGCAGAAAGAGGGAGCGCCAGCGTTTGTGGGGCTGTGAATGGGGTTGCCTGGATCCTTGAAGAGCAGCAAGAGCTTTTGGTCCTGGCACCTTTGGGGTGGGAGGAATCCCTGGGCGTTCGCAACTGCTGAGCTGGGCTCCGGCTGTCCTCAGCGGCCCAGGCAGAGAGGTTGTATTGGAGTTTGGGAGGCTGCAGAAAGAGGGAGCGCCAGCGTTTGTGGGGCTGTGAATGGGGTTGCCTGGATCCTTGAAGAGCAGCAAGAGCTCTTGGTCCTGGCACCTTTGGGGTGGGAGGAATCCCTGGGCGTTCGCAACTGCTGAGCTGGGCTCCGGCTCTGCTCAGCGGCCCAGGCAGAGAGGTTGTATTGGAGTTTGGGAGGCTGCAGAAAGAGGGAGCGCCAGCGTTTGTGGGGCTGTGAATGGGGTTGCCTGGATCCTTGAAGAGCAGCAAGAGCTTTTGGTCCTGGCACCTTTGGGGTGGGAGGAATCCCTGGGCGTTCGCAACTGCTGAGCTGGGCTCCGGCTGTACTCAGTGGCCCAGGCAGAGAGGTTGTATTGGAGTTTGGGAGGCTGCAGAAAGAGGGAGGGCCAGCGTTTGTGGGGCTGTGAATGGGGTTGCCTGGATCCTTGAAGAGCAGCAAGAGCTTTTGGTCCTGGCACCTTTGGGGTGGGAGGAATCCCTGGGCGTTGGCAACTGCTGAGCTGGGCTCCGGCTGTACTCAGCGGCCCAGGCAGAGAGATTGTATTGCACTTTGGGAGGCTGCAGAAAGAGGGAGCGCCAGCGTTTGTGGGGCTGTGAATGGGGTTGCCTGGATCCTTGAAGAGCAGCAAGAGCTCTTGGTCCTGGCACCTTTGGGGTGGGAGGAATCCCTGGGCGTTGGCAACTGCTGAGCTGGGCTCCGGCTCTACTCAGCGGCCCAGGCAGAGAGGTTGTATTGGTGTTTGGGAGGCTGCAGAAAGAGGGAGCGCCAGCGTTTGTGGGGCTGTGAATGGGGTTGCCTGGATCCTTGAAGAGCAGCAAGAGCTCTTGGTCCTGGCACCTTTGGGGTGGGAGGAATCCCTGGGCGTTCGCAACTGCTGAGCTGGGCTCCGGCTGTACTCAGCGGCCCAGGCAGAGAGGTTGTATTGGAGTTTGGGAGGCTGCAGAAAGAGGGAGCGCCAGCGTTTGTGGGGCTGTGAATGGGGTTGCCTGGATCCTTGAAGAGCAGCAAGAGCTTTTGGTGCTGGCACCTTTGGGGTGGGAGGAATCCCTGGGCGTTCGCAACTGCTGAGCTGGGCTCCAGCTGTACTCAGCGGCCCAGGCAGAGAGGTTGTATTGGAGTTTGGGAGGCTGCAGAAAGAGGGAGCGCCAGCGTTTGTGGGGCTGTGAATGGGGTTGCCTGGATCCTTGAAGAGCAGCAAGAGCTTTTGGTCCTGGCACCTTTGGGGTGGGAGGAATCCCTGGGCGTTCGCAACTGCTGAGCTGGGCTCCGGCTGTACTCAGTGGCCCAGGCAGAGAGGTTGTATTGGAGTTTGGGAGGCTGCAGAAAGAGGGAGGGCCAGCGTTTGTGGGGCTGTGAATGGGGTTGCCTGGATCCTTGAAGAGCAGCAAGAGCTTTTGGTCCTGGCACCTTTGGGGTGGGAGGAATCCCTGGGCGTTGGCAACTGCTGAGCTGGGCTCCGGCTGTACTCAGCGGCCCAGGCAGAGAGATTGTATTGCACTTTGGGAGGCTGCAGAAAGAGGGAGCGCCAGCGTTTGTGGGGCTGTGAATGGGGTTGCCTGGATCCTTGAAGAGCAGCAAGAGCTCTTGGTCCTGGCACCTTTGGGGTGGGAGGAATCCCTGGGCGTTGGCAACTGCTGAGCTGGGCTCCGGCTCTACTCAGCGGCCCAGGCAGAGAGGTTGTATTGGTGTTTGCGAGGCTGCAGAAAGAGGGAGCGCCAGCGTTTGTGGGGCTGTGAATGGGGTTGCCTGGATCCTTGAAGAGCAGCAAGAGCTCTTGGTCCTGGCACCTTTGGGGTGGGAGGAATCCCTGGGCGTTCGCAACTGCTGAGCTGGGCTCCGGCTGTACTCAGCGGCCCAGGCAGAGAGGTTGTATTGGAGTTTGGGAGGCTGCAGAAAGAGGGAGCGCCAGCGTTTGTGGGGCTGTGAATGGGGTTGCCTGGATCCTTGAAGAGCAGCAAGAGCTTTTGGTGCTGGCACCTTTGGGGTGGGAGGAATCCCTGGGCGTTCGCAACTGCTGAGCTGGGCTCCGGCTGTCCTCATCGGCCCAGGCAGAGAGGTTGTATTGGAGTTTGGGAGGCTGCAGAAAGAGGGAGCGCCAGCGTTTGTGGGGCTGTGAATGGGGTTGCCTGGATCCTTGAAGAGCAGCAAGAGCTTTTGGTCCTGGCACCTTTGGGGTGGGAGGAATCCCTGGGCGTTCGCAACTGCTGAGCTGGGCTCCGGCTCTACTCAGCGGCCCAGGCAAAGAGATTGTATTGGAGTTTGGGAGGCTGCAGAAAGAGGGAGCGCCAGCGTTTGTGGGGCTGTGAATGGGGTTGCCTGGATCCTTGAAGAGCAGCAAGAGCTCTTGGTCCTGGCACCTTTGGGGTGGGAGGAATCCCTGGGCGTTCGCAACTGCTGAGCTGGGCTCCGGCTCTGCTCATCGGCCCAGGCAGAGAGATTGTATTGGAGTTTGGGAGGCTGCAGAAAGAGGGAGCGCCAGCATTTGTGGGGCTGTGAATGGGGTTGCCTGGATCCTTGAAGAGCAGCAAGAGCTTTTGGTCCTGGCACCTTTGGGGTGGGAGGAATCCCTGGGCGTTCGCAACTGCTGAGTTGGGCTCCGGCTCTACTCGTCGGCCCAGGCAGAGAGGTTGTATTGGAGTTTGGGAGGCTGCAGAAAGAGGGAGCGCCAGCGTTTGTGGGGCTGTGAATGGGGTTGCCTGGATCCTTGAAGAGCAGCAAGAGCTTTTGGTCCTGGCACCTTTGGGGTGGGAGGAATCCCTGGGCGTTCGCAACTGCTGAGCTGGGCTCCGGCTCTACTCAGCGGCCCAGGCAGAGAGGTTGTATTGGAGTTTGGGAGGCTGCAGAAAGAGGGAGCGCCAGCGTTTGTGGGGCTGTGAATGGGGTTGCCTGGATCCTTGAAGAGCAGCAAGAGCTTTTGGTCCTGGCACCTTTGGGGTGGGAGGAATCCCTGGGCGTTCGCAACTGCTGAGCTGGGCTCCGGCTGTCCTCAGCGGCCCAGGCAGAGAGGTTGTATTGGAGTTTGGGAGGCTGCAGAAAGAGGGAGCGCCAGCGTTTGTGGGGCTGTGAATGGGGTTGCCTGGATCCTTGAAGAGCAGCAAGAGCTTTTGGTCCTGGCACCTTTGGGGTGGGAGGAATCCCTGGGCGTTCGCAACTGCTGAGCTGGGCTCCGGCTCTACTCAGCGGCCCAGGCAAAGAGATTGTATTGGAGTTTGGGAGGCTGCAGAAAGAGGGAGCGCCAGCGTTTGTGGGGCTGTGAATGGGGTTGCCTGGATCCTTGAAGAGCAGCAAGAGCTCTTGGTCCTGGCACCTTTGGGGTGGGAGGAATCCCTGGGCGTTCGCAACTGCTGAGCTGGGCTCCGGCTCTGCTCATCGGCCCAGGCAGAGAGATTGTATTGGAGTTTGGGAGGCTGCAGAAAGAGGGAGCGCCAGCATTTGTGGGGCTGTGAATGGGGTTGCCTGGATCCTTGAAGAGCAGCAAGAGCTTTTGGTCCTGGCACCTTTGGGGTGGGAGGAATCCCTGGGCGTTCGCAACTGCTGAGTTGGGCTCCGGCTCTACTCGTCGGCCCAGGCAGAGAGGTTGTATTGGAGTTTGGGAGGCTGCAGAAAGAGGGAGCGCCAGCGTTTGTGGGGCTGTGAATGGGGTTGCCTGGATCCTTGAAGAGCAGCAAGAGCTTTTGGTCCTGGCACCTTTGGGGTGGGAGGAATCCCTGGGCGTTCGCAACTGCTGAGCTGGGCTCCGGCTCTACTCAGCGGCCCAGGCAGAGAGGTTGTATTGGAGTTTGGGAGGCTGCAGAAAGAGGGAGCGCCAGCGTTTGTGGGGCTGTGAATGGGGTTGCCTGGATCCTTGAAGAGCAGCAAGAGCTTTTGGTCCTGGCACCTTTGGGGTGGGAGGAATCCCTGGGCGTTCGCAACTGCTGAGCTGGGCTCCGGCTGTCCTCAGCGGCCCAGGCAGAGAGGTTGTATTGGAGTTTGGGAGGCTGCAGAAAGAGGGAGCGCCAGCGTTTGTGGGGCTGTGAATGGGGTTGCCTGGATCCTTGAAGAGCAGCAAGAGCTCTTGGTCCTGGCACCTTTGGGGTGGGAGGAATCCCTGGGCGTTCGCAACTGCTGAGCTGGGCTCCGGCTCTGCTCAGCGGCCCAGGCAGAGAGGTTGTATTGGAGTTTGGGAGGCTGCAGAAAGAGGGAGCGCCAGCGTTTGTGGGGCTGTGAATGGGGTTGCCTGGATCCTTGAAGAGCAGCAAGAGCTTTTGGTCCTGGCACCTTTGGGGTGGGAGGAATCCCTGGGCGTTCGCAACTGCTGAGCTGGGCTCCGGCTGTACTCAGTGGCCCAGGCAGAGAGGTTGTATTGGAGTTTGGGAGGCTGCAGAAAGAGGGAGGGCCAGCGTTTGTGGGGCTGTGAATGGGGTTGCCTGGATCCTTGAAGAGCAGCAAGAGCTTTTGGTCCTGGCACCTTTGGGGTGGGAGGAATCCCTGGGCGTTGGCAACTGCTGAGCTGGGCTCCGGCTGTACTCAGCGGCCCAGGCAGAGAGATTGTATTGCACTTTGGGAGGCTGCAGAAAGAGGGAGTGCCAGCGTTTGTGGGGCTGTGAATGGGGTTGCCTGGATCCTTGAAGAGCAGCAAGAGCTCTTGGTCCTGGCACCTTTGGGGTGGGAGGAATCCCTGGGCGTTGGCAACTGCTGAGCTGGGCTCCGGCTCTACTCAGCGGCCCAGGCAGAGAGGTTGTATTGGTGTTTGGGAGGCTGCAGAAAGAGGGAGCGCCAGCGTTTGTGGGGCTGTGAATGGGGTTGCCTGGATCCTTGAAGAGCAGCAAGAGCTCTTGGTCCTGGCACCTTTGGGGTGGGAGGAATCCCTGGGCGTTCGCAACTGCTGAGCTGGGCTCCGGCTGTACTCAGCGGCCCAGGCAGAGAGGTTGTATTGGAGTTTGGGAGGCTGCAGAAAGAGGGAGCGCCAGCGTTTGTGGGGCTGTGAATGGGGTTGCCTGGATCCTTGAAGAGCAGCAAGAGCTTTTGGTGCTGGCACCTTTGGGGTGGGAGGAATCCCTGGGCGTTCGCAACTGCTGAGCTGGGCTCCGGCTGTCCTCATCGGCCCAGGCAGAGAGGTTGTATTGGAGTTTGGGAGGCTGCAGAAAGAGGGAGCGCCAGCGTTTGTGGGGCTGTGAATGGGGTTGCCTGGATCCTTGAAGAGCAGCAAGAGCTTTTGGTCCTGGCACCTTTGGGGTGGGAGGAATCCCTGGGCGTTCGCAACTGCTGAGCTGGGCTCCGGCTGTCCTCATCGGCCCAGGCAGAGAGGTTGTATTGGAGTTTGGGAGGCTGCAGAAAGAGGGAGCGCCAGCGTTTGTGGGGCTGTGAATGGGGTTGCCTGGATCCTTGAAGAGCAGCAAGAGCTTTTGGTCCTGGCACCTTTGGGGTGGGAGGAATCCCTGGGCGTTCGCAACTGCTGAGCTGGGCTCCGGCTGTACTCAGTGGCCCAGGCAGAGAGATTGTATTGGAATTTGGGAGGCTGCAGAAAGAGGGAGGGCCAGCGTTTGTGGGGCTGTGAATGGGGTTGCCTGGATCCTTGAAGAGCAGCAAGAGCTCTTGGTCCTGGCACCTTTGGGGTGGGAGGAATCCTTGGGCGTTCGCAACTGCTGAGCTGGGCTCCGGCTGTACTCATCGGCCCAGGCAGAGAGATTGTATTGGAGTTTGGGAGGCTGCAGAAAGAGGGAGCGCCAGCGTTTGTGGGGCTGTGAATGGGGTTGCCTGGATCCTTGAAGAGCAGCAAGAGCTTTTGGTCCTGGCACCTTTGGGGTGGGAGGAATCCCTGGGCGTTCGCAACTGCTGAGCTGGGCTCCGGCTGTACTCAGCGGCCCAGGCAGAGAGGTTGTATTGGAGTTTGGGAGGCTGCAGAAAGAGGGAGCGCCAGCGTTTGTGGGGCTGTGAATGGGGTTGCCTGGATCCTTGAAGAGCAGCAAGAGCTTTTGGTCCTGGCACCTTTGGGGTGGGAGGAATCCCTGGGCGTTCGCAACTGCTGAGCTGGGCTCCGGCTGTACTCAGCGGCCCAGGCAGAGAGGTTGTATTGGAGTTTGGGAGGCTGCAGAAAGAGGGAGCGCCAGCGTTTGTGGGGCTGTGAATGGGGTTGCCTGGATCCTTGAAGAGCAGCAAGAGCTTTTGGTCCTGGCACCTTTGGGGTGGGAGGAATCCCTGGGCGTTCGCAACTGCTGAGCTGGGCTCCGGCTCTACTCAGCGGCCCAGGCAAAGAGATTGTATTGGAGTTTGGGAGGCTGCAGAAAGAGGGAGCGCCAGCGTTTGTGGGGCTGTGAATGGGGTTGCCTGGATCCTTGAAGAGCAGCAAGAGCTCTTGGTCCTGGCACCTTTGGGGTGGGAGGAATCCCTGGGCGTTCGCAACTGCTGAGCTGGGCTCCGGCTCTGCTCGTCGGCCCAGGCAGAGAGGTTGTATTGGAGTTTGGGAGGCTGCAGAAAGAGGGAGCGCCAGCGTTTGTGGGGCTGTGAATGGGGTTGCCTGGATCCTTGAAGAGCAGCAAGAGCTTTTGGTGCTGGCACCTTTGGGGTGGGAGGAATCCCTGGGCGTTCGCAACTGCTGAGCTGGGCTCCGGCTGTCCTCATCGGCCCAGGCAGAGAGGTTGTATTGGAGTTTGGGAGGCTGCAGAAAGAGGGAGCGCCAGCGTTTGTGGGGCTGTGAATGGGGTTGCCTGGATCCTTGAAGAGCAGCAAGAGCTTTTGGTCCTGGCACCTTTGGGGTGGGAGGAATCCCTGGGCGTTCGCAACTGCTGAGCTGGGCTCCGGCTGTCCTCATCGGCCCAGGCAAAGAGATTGTATTGGAGTTTGGGAGGCTGCAGAAAGAGGGAGCGCCAGCGTTTGTGGGGCTGTGAATGGGGTTGCCTGGATCCTTGAAGAGCAGCAAGAGCTCTTGGTCCTGGCACCTTTGGGGTGGGAGGAATCCCTGGGCGTTGGCAACTGCTGAGCTGGGCTCCGGCTGTACTCAGCTGCCCAGGCAGAGGGGTTGTATTGGTGTTTGGGAGGCTGCAGAAAGAGGGAGCGCCAGCGTTTGTGGGGCTGTGAATGGGGTTGCCTGGATCCTTGAAGAGCAGCAAGAGCTTTTGGTCCTGGCACCTTTGGGGTGGGAGGAATCCCTGGGCGTTCGCAACTGCTGAGCTGGGCTCCGGCTGTACTCAGCGGCCCAGGCAGAGAGGTTGTATTGGAGTTTGGGAGGCTGCAGAAAGAGGGAGCGCCAGCGTTTGTGGGGCTGTGAATGGGGTTGCCTGGATCCTTGAAGAGCAGCAAGAGCTTTTGGTGCTGGCACCTTTGGGGTGGGAGGAATCCCTGGGCGTTCGCAACTGCTGAGCTGGGCTCCGGCTGTACTCAGCGGCCCAGGCAGAGAGGTTGTATTGGAGTTTGGGAGGCTGCAGAAAGAGGGAGCGCCAGCGTTTGTGGGGCTGTGAATGGGGTTGCCTGGATCCTTGAAGAGCAGCAAGAGCTTTTGGTCCTGGCACCTTTGGGGTGGGAGGAATCCCTGGGCGTTCGCAACTGCTGAGCTGGGCTCCGGCTCTACTCAGCGGCCCAGGCAAAGAGATTGTATTGGAGTTTGGGAGGCTGCAGAAAGAGGGAGCGCCAGCGTTTGTGGGGCTGTGAATGGGGTTGCCTGGATCCTTGAAGAGCAGCAAGAGCTCTTGGTCCTGGCACCTTTGGGGTGGGAGGAATCCCTGGGCGTTCGCAACTGCTGAGCTGGGCTCCGGCTCTGCTCGTCGGCCCAGGCAGAGAGGTTGTATTGGAGTTTGGGAGGCTGCAGAAAGAGGGAGCGCCAGCGTTTGTGGGGCTGTGAATGGGGTTGCCTGGATCCTTGAAGAGCAGCAAGAGCTTTTGGTGCTGGCACCTTTGGGGTGGGAGGAATCCCTGGGCGTTCGCAACTGCTGAGCTGGGCTCCGGCTGTCCTCATCGGCCCAGGCAGAGAGGTTGTATTGGAGTTTGGGAGGCTGCAGAAAGAGGGAGCGCCAGCGTTTGTGGGGCTGTGAATGGGGTTGCCTGGATCCTTGAAGAGCAGCAAGAGCTTTTGGTCCTGGCACCTTTGGGGTGGGAGGAATCCCTGGGCGTTCGCAACTGCTGAGCTGGGCTCCGGCTCTACTCAGCGGCCCAGGCAAAGAGATTGTATTGGAGTTTGGGAGGCTGCAGAAAGAGGGAGCGCCAGCGTTTGTGGGGCTGTGAATGGGGTTGCCTGGATCCTTGAAGAGCAGCAAGAGCTCTTGGTCCTGGCACCTTTGGGGTGGGAGGAATCCCTGGGCGTTGGCAACTGCTGAGCTGGGCTCCGGCTCTACTCAGCGGCCCAGGCAGAGAGGTTGTATTGGTGTTTGGGAGGCTGCAGAAAGAGGGAGCGCCAGCGTTTGTGGGGCTGTGAATGGGGTTGCCTGGATCCTTGAAGAGCAGCAAGAGCTCTTGGTCCTGGCACCTTTGGGGTGGGAGGAATCCCTGGGCGTTCGCAACTGCTGAGCTGGGCTCCGGCTGTACTCAGCGGCCCAGGCAGAGAGGTTGTATTGGAGTTTGGGAGGCTGCAGAAAGAGGGAGCGCCAGCGTTTGTGGGGCTGTGAATGGGGTTGCCTGGATCCTTGAAGAGCAGCAAGAGCTTTTGGTGCTGGCACCTTTGGGGTGGGAGGAATCCCTGGGCGTTCGCAACTGCTGAGCTGGGCTCCGGCTGTCCTCATCGGCCCAGGCAGAGAGGTTGTATTGGAGTTTGGGAGGCTGCAGAAAGAGGGAGCGCCAGCGTTTGTGGGGCTGTGAATGGGGTTGCCTGGATCCTTGAAGAGCAGCAAGAGCTTTTGGTCCTGGCACCTTTGGGGTGGGAGGAATCCCTGGGCGTTCGCAACTGCTGAGCTGGGCTCCGGCTGTCCTCATCGGCCCAGGCAGAGAGGTTGTATTGGAGTTTGGGAGGCTGCAGAAAGAGGGAGCGCCAGCGTTTGTGGGGCTGTGAATGGGGTTGCCTGGATCCTTGAAGAGCAGCAAGAGCTTTTGGTCCTGGCACCTTTGGGGTGGGAGGAATCCCTGGGCGTTCGCAACTGCTGAGCTGGGCTCCGGCTGTACTCAGCGGCCCAGGCAGAGAGGTTGTATTGGAGTTTGGGAGGCTGCAGAAAGAGGGAGCGCCAGCGTTTGTGGGGCTGTGAATGGGGTTGCCTGGATCCTTGAAGAGCAGCAAGAGCTTTTGGTCCTGGCACCTTTGGGGTGGGAGGAATCCCTGGGCGTTCGCAACTGCTGAGCTGGGCTCCGGCTGTCCTCATCGGCCCAGGCAAAGAGATTGTATTGGAGTTTGGGAGGCTGCAGAAAGAGGGAGCGCCAGCGTTTGTGGGGCTGTGAATGGGGTTGCCTGGATCCTTGAATACCAGCAAGAGCTCTTGGTCCTGGCACCTTTGGGGTGGGAGGAATCCCTGGGCGTTGGCAACTGCTGAGCTGGGCTCCGGCTGTACTCAGCTGCCCAGGCAGAGGGGTTGTATTGGTGTTTCGGAGGCTGCAGAAAGAGGGAGCGCCAGCGTTTGTGGGGCTGTGAATGGGGTTGCCTGGATCCTTGAAGAGCAGCAAGAGCTTTTGGTCCTGGCACCTTTGGGGTGGGAGGAATCCCTGGGCGTTCGCAACTGCTGAGCTGGGCTCCGGCTGTACTCAGCGGCCCAGGCAGAGAGGTTGTATTGGAGTTTGGGAGGCTGCAGAAAGAGGGAGCGCCAGCGTTTGTGGGGCTGTGAATGGGGTTGCCTGGATCCTTGAAGAGCAGCAAGAGCTTTTGGTGCTGGCACCTTTGGGGTGGGAGGAATCCCTGGGCGTTCGCAACTGCTGAGCTGGGCTCCGGCTGTACTCAGCGGCCCAGGCAGAGAGGTTGTATTGGAGTTTGGGAGGCTGCAGAAAGAGGGAGCGCCAGCGTTTGTGGGGCTGTGAATGGGGTTGCCTGGATCCTTGAAGAGCAGCAAGAGCTTTTGGTCCTGGCACCTTTGGGGTGGGAGGAATCCCTGGGCGTTCGCAACTGCTGAGCTGGGCTCCGGCTCTACTCAGCGGCCCAGGCAAAGAGATTGTATTGGAGTTTGGGAGGCTGCAGAAAGAGGGAGCGCCAGCGTTTGTGGGGCTGTGAATGGGGTTGCCTGGATCCTTGAAGAGCAGCAAGAGCTCTTGGTCCTGGCACCTTTGGGGTGGGAGGAATCCCTGGGCGTTCGCAACTGCTGAGCTGGGCTCCGGCTCTGCTCGTCGGCCCAGGCAGAGAGGTTGTATTGGAGTTTGGGAGGCTGCAGAAAGAGGGAGCGCCAGCGTTTGTGGGGCTGTGAATGGGGTTGCCTGGATCCTTGAAGAGCAGCAAGAGCTTTTGGTGCTGGCACCTTTGGGGTGGGAGGAATCCCTGGGCGTTCGCAACTGCTGAGCTGGGCTCCGGCTGTCCTCATCGGCCCAGGCAGAGAGGTTGTATTGGAGTTTGGGAGGCTGCAGAAAGAGGGAGCGCCAGCGTTTGTGGGGCTGTGAATGGGGTTGCCTGGATCCTTGAAGAGCAGCAAGAGCTTTTGGTCCTGGCACCTTTGGGGTGGGAGGAATCCCTGGGCGTTCGCAACTGCTGAGCTGGGCTCCGGCTCTACTCAGCGGCCCAGGCAAAGAGATTGTATTGGAGTTTGGGAGGCTGCAGAAAGAGGGAGCGCCAGCGTTTGTGGGGCTGTGAATGGGGTTGCCTGGATCCTTGAATACCAGCAAGAGCTCTTGGTCCTGGCACCTTTGGGGTGGGAGGAATCCCTGGGCGTTGGCAACTGCTGAGCTGGGCTCCGGCTCTACTCAGCGGCCCAGGCAGAGAGGTTGTATTGGTGTTTGGGAGGCTGCAGAAAGAGGGAGCGCCAGCGTTTGTGGGGCTGTGAATGGGGTTGCCTGGATCCTTGAAGAGCAGCAAGAGCTCTTGGTCCTGGCACCTTTGGGGTGGGAGGAATCCCTGGGCGTTCGCAACTGCTGAGCTGGGCTCCGGCTGTACTCAGCGGCCCAGGCAGAGAGGTTGTATTGGAGTTTGGGAGGCTGCAGAAAGAGGGAGCGCCAGCGTTTGTGGGGCTGTGAATGGGGTTGCCTGGATCCTTGAAGAGCAGCAAGAGCTTTTGGTGCTGGCACCTTTGGGGTGGGAGGAATCCCTGGGCGTTCGCAACTGCTGAGCTGGGCTCCGGCTGTCCTCATCGGCCCAGGCAGAGAGGTTGTATTGGAGTTTGGGAGGCTGCAGAAAGAGGGAGCGCCAGCGTTTGTGGGGCTGTGAATGGGGTTGCCTGGATCCTTGAAGAGCAGCAAGAGCTTTTGGTCCTGGCACCTTTGGGGTGGGAGGAATCCCTGGGCGTTCGCAACTGCTGAGCTGGGCTCCGGCTGTCCTCATCGGCCCAGGCAGAGAGGTTGTATTGGAGTTTGGGAGGCTGCAGAAAGAGGGAGCGCCAGCGTTTGTGGGGCTGTGAATGGGGTTGCCTGGATCCTTGAAGAGCAGCAAGAGCTTTTGGTCCTGGCACCTTTGGGGTGGGAGGAATCCCTGGGCGTTCGCAACTGCTGAGCTGGGCTCCGGCTGTACTCAGCGGCCCAGGCAGAGAGGTTGTATTGGAGTTTGGGAGGCTGCAGAAAGAGGGAGCGCCAGCGTTTGTGGGGCTGTGAATGGGGTTGCCTGGATCCTTGAAGAGCAGCAAGAGCTTTTGGTCCTGGCACCTTTGGGGTGGGAGGAATCCCTGGGCGTTCGCAACTGCTGAGCTGGGCTCCGGCTGTACTCAGTGGCCCAGGCAGAGAGATTGTATTGGAATTTGGGAGGCTGCAGAAAGAGGGAGGGCCAGCGTTTGTGGGGCTGTGAATGGGGTTGCCTGGATCCTTGAAGAGCAGCAAGAGCTCTTGGTCCTGGCACCTTTGGGGTGGGAGGAATCCTTGGGCGTTCGCAACTGCTGAGCTGGGCTCCGGCTGTACTCATCGGCCCAGGCAGAGAGATTGTATTGGAGTTTGGGAGGCTGCAGAAAGAGGGAGCGCCAGCGTTTGTGGGGCTGTGAATGGGGTTGCCTGGATCCTTGAAGAGCAGCAAGAGCTTTTGGTCCTGGCACCTTTGGGGTGGGAGGAATCCCTGGGCGTTCGCAACTGCTGAGCTGGGCTCCGGCTGTACTCAGCGGCCCAGGCAGAGAGGTTGTATTGGAGTTTGGGAGGCTGCAGAAAGAGGGAGCGCCAGCGTTTGTGGGGCTGTGAATGGGGTTGCCTGGATCCTTGAAGAGCAGCAAGAGCTTTTGGTGCTGGCACCTTTGGGGTGGGAGGAATCCCTGGGCGTTCGCAACTGCTGAGCTGGGCTCCGGCTGTACTCAGCGGCCCAGGCAGAGAGGTTGTATTGGAGTTTGGGAGGCTGCAGAAAGAGGGAGCGCCAGCGTTTGTGGGGCTGTGAATGGGGTTGCCTGGATCCTTGAAGAGCAGCAAGAGCTTTTGGTCCTGGCACCTTTGGGGTGGGAGGAATCCCTGGGCGTTCGCAACTGCTGAGCTGGGCTCCGGCTCTACTCAGCGGCCCAGGCAAAGAGATTGTATTGGAGTTTGGGAGGCTGCAGAAAGAGGGAGCGCCAGCGTTTGTGGGGCTGTGAATGGGGTTGCCTGGATCCTTGAAGAGCAGCAAGAGCTCTTGGTCCTGGCACCTTTGGGGTGGGAGGAATCCCTGGGCGTTCGCAACTGCTGAGCTGGGCTCCGGCTCTGCTCGTCGGCCCAGGCAGAGAGGTTGTATTGGAGTTTGGGAGGCTGCAGAAAGAGGGAGCGCCAGCGTTTGTGGGGCTGTGAATGGGGTTGCCTGGATCCTTGAAGAGCAGCAAGAGCTTTTGGTCCTGGCACCTTTGGGGTGGGAGGAATCCCTGGGCGTTCGCAACTGCTGAGCTGGGCTCCGGCTGTCCTCATCGGCCCATGCAGAGAGGTTGTATTGGAGTTTGGGAGGCTGCAGAAAGAGGGAGCGCCAGCGTTTGTGGGGCTGTGAATGGGGTTGCCTGGATCCTTGAAGAGCAGCAAGAGCTTTTGGTCCTGGCACCTTTGGGGTGGGAGGAATCCCTGGGCGTTCGCAACTGCTGAGCTGGGCTCCGGCTCTACTCAGCGGCCCAGGCAGAGAGGTTGTATTGGAGTTTGGGAGGCTGCAGAAAGAGGGAGCGCCAGCGTTTGTGGGGCTGTGAATGGGGTTGCCTGGATCCTTGAAGAGCAGCAAGAGCTTTTGGTCCTGGCACCTTTGGGGTGGGAGGAATCCCTGGGCGTTCGCAACTGCTGAGCTGGGCTCCGGCTCTACTCAGCGGCCCAGGCAGAGAGGTTGTATTGGAGTTTGGGAGGCTGCAGAAAGAGGGAGCGCCAGCGTTTGTGGGGCTGTGAATGGGGTTGCCTGGATCCTTGAAGAGCAGCAAGAGCTCTTGGTCCTGGCACCTTTGGGGTGGGAGGAATCCCTGGGCGTTCGCAACTGCTGAGCTGGGCTCCGGCTCTGCTCGTCAGCCCAGGCAGAGAGGTTGTATTGGAGTTTGGGAGGCTGCAGAAAGAGGGAGCGCCAGCGTTTGTGGGGCTGTGAATGGGGTTGCCTGGATCCTTGAAGAGCAGCAAGAGCTTTTGGTGCTGGCACCTTTGGGGTGGGAGGAATCCCTGGGCGTTCGCAACTGCTGAGCTGGGCTCCGGCTGTACTCAGCGGCCCAGGCAGAGAGGTTGTATTGGAGTTTGGGAGGCTGCAGAAAGAGGGAGCGCCAGCGTTTGTGGGGCTGTGAATGGGGTTGCCTGGATCCTTGAAGAGCAGCAAGAGCTTTTGGTCCTGGCACCTTTGGGGTGGGAGGAATCCCTGGGCGTTGGCAACTGCTGAGCTGGGCTCCGGCTCTGCTCAGCGGCCCAGGCAGAGAGATTGTATTGGAGTTTGGGAGGCTGCAGAAAGAGGGAGCGCCAGCGTTTGTGGGGCTGTGAATGGGGTTGCCTGGATCCTTAAAGAGCAGCAAGAGCTCTTGGTCCTGGCACCTTTGGGGTGGGAGGAATCCCTGGGCGTTCGCAACTGCTGAGCTGGGCTCCGGCTCTGCTCGTCGGCCCAGGCAGAGAGATTGTATTGGAGTTTGGGAGGCTGCAGAAAGAGGGAGCGCCAGCGTTTGTGGGGCTGTGAATGGGGTTGCCTGGATCCTTGAAGAGCAGCAAGAGCTCTTGGTCCTGGCACCTTTGGGGTGGGAGGAATCCCTGGGCGTTCGCAACTGCTGAGCTGGGCTCCGGCTGTACTCAGCGGCCCAGGCAGAGAGGTTGTATTGGAGTTTGGGAGGCTGCAGAAAGAGGGAGCGCCAGCGTTTGTGGGGCTGTGAATGGGGTTGCCTGGATCCTTGAAGAGCAGCAAGAGCTTTTGGTCCTGGCACCTTTGGGGTGGGAGGAATCCCTGGGCGTTGGCAACTGCTGAGCTGGGCTCCGGCTGTACTCAGCGGCCCAGGCAGAGAGATTGTATTGGAGTTTGGGAGGCTGCAGAAAGAGGGAGCGCCAGCGTTTGTGGGGCTGTGAATGGGGTTGCCTGGATCCTTAAAGAGCAGCAAGAGCTCTTGGTCCTGGCACCTTTGGGGTGGGAGGAATCCCTGGGCGTTCGCAACTGCTGAGCTGGGCTCCGGCTCTGCTCGTCGGCCCAGGCAGAGAGATTGTATTGGAGTTTGGGAGGCTGCAGAAAGAGGGAGCGCCAGCGTTTGTGGGGCTGTGAATGGGGTTGCCTGGATCCTTGAAGAGCAGCAAGAGCTTTTGGTCCTGGCACCTTTGGGGTGGGAGGAATCCCTGGGCGTTCGCAACTGCTGAGCTGGGCTCCGGCTGTACTCAGCGGCCCAGGCAGAGAGGTTGTATTGGAGTTTGGGAGGCTGCAGAAAGAGGGAGCGCCAGCGTTTGTGGGGCTGTGAATGGGGTTGCCTGGATCCTTGAAGAGCAGCAAGAGCTTTTGGTCCTGGCACCTTTGGGGTGGGAGGAATCCCTGGGCGTTGGCAACTGCTGAGCTGGGCTCCGGCTGTACTCAGCGGCCCAGGCAGAGAGATTGTATTGCACTTTGGGAGGCTGCAGAAAGAGGGAGCGCCAGCGTTTGTGGGGCTGTGAATGGGGTTGCCTGGATCCTTGAAGAGCAGCAAGAGCTCTTGGTCCTGGCACCTTTGGGGTGGGAGGAATCCCTGGGCGTTCGCAACTGCTGAGCTGGGCTCCGGCTCTGCTCAGCGGCCCAGGCAGAGAGATTGTATTGCACTTTGGGAGGCTGCAGAAAGAGGGAGCGCCAGCGTTTGTGGGGCTGTGAATGGGGTTGCCTGGATCCTTGAAGAGCAGCAAGAGCTCTTGGTCCTGGCACCTTTGGGGTGGGAGGAATCCCTGGGCGTTCGCAACTGCTGAGCTGGGCTCCGGCTCTGCTCAGCGGCCCAGGCAGAGAGGTTGTATTGGAGTTTGGGAGGCTGCAGAAAGAGGGAGCGCCAGCGTTTGTGGGGCTGTGAATGGGGTTGCCTGGATCCTTGAAGAGCAGCAAGAGCTTTTGGTGCTGGCACCTTTGGGGTGGGAGGAATCCCTGGGCGTTCGCAACTGCTGAGCTGGGCTCCGGCTGTACTCAGCGGCCCAGGCAGAGAGGTTGTATTGGAGTTTGGGAGGCTGCAGAAAGAGGGAGCGCCAGCGTTTGTGGGGCTGTGAATGGGGTTGCCTGGATCCTTGAAGAGCAGCAAGAGCTCTTGGTCCTGGCACCTTTGGGGTGGGAGGAATCCCTGGGCGTTCGCAACTGCTGAGCTGGGCTCCGGCTCTACTCAGCGGCCCAGGCAGAGAGGTTGTATTGGAGTTTGGGAGGCTGCAGAAAGAGGGAGCGCCAGCGTTTGTGGGGCTGTGAATGGGGTTGCCTGGATCCTTGAAGAGCAGCAAGAGCTTTTGGTCCTGGCACCTTTGGGGTGGGAGGAATCCCTGGGCGTTCGCAACTGCTGAGCTGGGCTCCGGCTCTAGTCATCGGCCCAGGCAAAGAGATTGTATTGGAGTTTGGGAGGCTGCAGAAAGAGGGAGCGCCAGCGTTTGTGGGGCTGTGAATGGGGTTGCCTGGATCCTTGAAGAGCAGCAAGAGCTTTTGGACCTGGCACCTTTGGGGTGGGAGGAATCCCTGGGCGTTCGCAACTGCTGAGCTGGGCTCCGGCTGTCCTCATCGGCCCAGGCAGAGAGGTTGTATTGCACTTTGGGAGGCTGCAGAAAGAGGGAGCGCCAGCGTTTGTGGGGCTGTGAATGGGGTTGCCTGGATCCTTGAAGAGCAGCAAGAGCTTTTGGTCCTGGCACCTTTGGGGTGGGAGGAATCCCTGGGCGTTCGCAACTGCTGAGCTGGGCTCCGGCTGTACTCAGCGGCCCAGGCAGAGAGGTTGTATTGGAGTTTGGGAGGCTGCAGAAAGAGGGAGCGCCAGCGTTTGTGGGGCTGTGAATGGGGTTGCCTGGATCCTTGAAGAGCAGCAAGAGCTTTTGGTCCTGGCACCTTTGGGGTGGGAGGAATCCCTGGGCGTTCGCAACTGCTGAGCTGGGCTCCGGCTCTGCTCAGCGGCCCAGGCAGAGAGATTGTATTGGAGTTTGGGAGGCTGCAGAAAGAGGGAGCTCCAGCGTTTGTGGGGCTGTGAATGGGGTTGCCTGGATCCTTGAAGAGCAGCAAGAGCTCTTGGTCCTGGCACCTTTGGGGTGGGAGGAATCCCTGGGCGTTCGCAACTGCTGAGCTGGGCTCCGGCTCTGCTCAGCGGCCCAGGCAGAGAGGTTGTATTGGAGTTTGGGAGGCTGCAGAAAGAGGGAGCGCCAGCGTTTGTGGGGCTGTGAATGGGGTTGCCTGGATCCTTGAAGAGCAGCAAGAGCTTTTGGTCCTGGCACCTTTGGGGTGGGAGGAATCCCTGGGCGTTCGCAACTGCTGAGCTGGGCTCTGGCTGTACTCAGCGGCCCAGGCAGAGAGGTTGTATTGGAGTTTGGGAGGCTGCAGAAAGAGGGAGCGCCAGCGTTTGTGGGGCTGTGAATGGGGTTGCCTGGATCCTTGAAGAGCAGCAAGAGCTTTTGGTCCTGGCACCTTTGGGGTGGGAGGAATCCCTGGGCGTTCGCAACTGCTGAGCTGGGCTCCGGCTCTACTCAGCGGCCCAGGCAAAGAGATTGTATTGGAGTTTGGGAGGCTGCAGAAAGAGGGAGCGCCAGCGTTTGTGGGGCTGTGAATGGGGTTGCCTGGATCCTTGAAGAGCAGCAAGAGCTCTTGGTCCTGGCACCTTTGGGGTGGGAGGAATCCCTGGGCGTTCGCAACTGCTGAGCTGGGCTCCGGCTCTGCTCGTCGGCCCAGGCAGAGAGGTTGTATTGGAGTTTGGGAGGCTGCAGAAAGAGGGAGCGCCAGCGTTTGTGGGGCTGTGAATGGGGTTGCCTGGATCCTTGAAGAGCAGCAAGAGCTTTTGGTCCTGGCACCTTTGGGGTGGGAGGAATCCCTGGGCGTTCGCAACTGCTGAGTTGGGCTCCGGCTCTACTCGTCGGCCCAGGCAGAGAGGTTGTATTGGAGTTTGGGAGGCTGCAGAAAGAGGGAGCGCCAGCGTTTGTGGGGCTGTGAATGGGGTTGCCTGGATCCTTGAAGAGCAGCAAGAGCTTTTGGTGCTGGCACCTTTGGGGTGGGAGGAATCCCTGGGCGTTCGCAACTGCTGAGCTGGGCTCCGGCTGTACTCAGCGGCCCAGGCAGAGAGGTTGTATTGGAGTTTGGGAGGCTGCAGAAAGAGGGAGCGCCAGCGTTTGTGGGGCTGTGAATGGGGTTGCCTGGATCCTTGAAGAGCAGCAAGAGCTTTTGGTCCTGGCACCTTTGGGGTGGGAGGAATCCCTGGGCGTTCGCAACTGCTGAGCTGGGCTCCGGCTGTCCTCATCGGCCCAGGCAGAGAGGTTGTATTGGAGTTTGGGAGGCTGCAGAAAGAGGGAGCGCCAGCGTTTGTGGGGCTGTGAATGGGGTTGCCTGGATCCTTGAAGAGCAGCAAGAGCTCTTGGTCCTGGCACCTTTGGGGTGGGAGGAATCCCTGGGCGTTCGCAACTGCTGAGCTGGGCTCCGGCTCTGCTCAGCGGCCCAGGCAGAGAGGTTGTATTGGAGTTTGGGAGGCTGCAGAAAGAGGGAGCGCCAGCGTTTGTGGGGCTGTGAATGGGGTTGCCTGGATCCTTGAAGAGCAGCAAGAGCTTTTGGTCCTGGCACCTTTGGGGTGGGAGGAATCCCTGGGCGTTCGCAACTGCTGAGCTGGGCTCCGGCTCTGCTCAGCGGCCCAGGCAGAGAGGTTGTATTGGAGTTTGGGAGGCTGCAGAAAGAGGGAGCGCCAGCGTTTGTGGGGCTGTGAATGGGGTTGCCTGGATCCTTGAAGAGCAGCAAGAGCTTTTGGTGCTGGCACCTTTGGGGTGGGAGGAATCCCTGGGCGTTCGCAACTGCTGAGCTGGGCTCCGGCTGTACTCAGCGGCCCAGGCAGAGAGGTTGTATTGGAGTTTGGGAGGCTGCAGAAAGAGGGAGCGCCAGCGTTTGTGGGGCTGTGAATGGGGTTGCCTGGATCCTTGAAGAGCAGCAAGAGCTTTTGGTCCTGGCACCTTTGGGGTGGGAGGAATCCCTGGGCGTTCGCAACTGCTGAGCTGGGCTCCGGCTCTACTCAGCGGCCCAGGCAAAGAGATTGTATTGGAGTTTGGGAGGCTGCAGAAAGAGGGAGCGCCAGCGTTTGTGGGGCTGTGAATGGGGTTGCCTGGATCCTTGAAGAGCAGCAAGAGCTCTTGGTCCTGGCACCTTTGGGGTGGGAGGAATCCCTGGGCGTTCGCAACTGCTGAGCTGGGCTCCGGCTCTGCTCGTCGGCCCAGGCAGAGAGGTTGTATTGGAGTTTGGGAGGCTGCAGAAAGAGGGAGCGCCAGCGTTTGTGGGGCTGTGAATGGGGTTGCCTGGATCCTTGAAGAGCAGCAAGAGCTTTTGGTCCTGGCACCTTTGGGGTGGGAGGAATCCCTGGGCGTTCGCAACTGCTGAGCTGGGCTCCGGCTCTGCTCAGCGGCCCAGGCAGAGAGATTGTATTGGAGTTTGGGAGGCTGCAGAAAGAGGGAGCTCCAGCGTTTGTGGGGCTGTGAATGGGGTTGCCTGGATCCTTGAAGAGCAGCAAGAGCTCTTGGTCCTGGCACCTTTGGGGTGGGAGGAATCCCTGGGCGTTCGCAACTGCTGAGCTGGGCTCCAGCTCTGCTCAGCGGCCCAGGCAGAGAGGTTGTATTGGAGTTTGGGAGGCTGCAGAAAGAGGGAGCGCCAGCGTTTGTGGGGCTGTGAATGGGGTTGCCTGGATCCTTGAAGAGCAGCAAGAGCTTTTGGTCCTGGCACCTTTGGGGTGGGAGGAATCCCTGGGCGTTCGCAACTGCTGAGCTGGGCTCTGGCTGTACTCAGCGGCCCAGGCAGAGAGGTTGTATTGGAGTTTGGGAGGCTGCAGAAAGAGGGAGCGCCAGCGTTTGTGGGGCTGTGAATGGGGTTGCCTGGATCCTTGAAGAGCAGCAAGAGCTTTTGGTGCTGGCACCTTTGGGGTGGGAGGAATCCCTGGGCGTTCGCAACTGCTGAGCTGGGCTCCGGCTCTACTCAGCGGCCCAGGCAAAGAGATTGTATTGGAGTTTGGGAGGCTGCAGAAAGAGGGAGCGCCAGCGTTTGTGGGGCTGTGAATGGGGTTGCCTGGATCCTTGAAGAGCAGCAAGAGCTCTTGGTCCTGGCACCTTTGGGGTGGGAGGAATCCCTGGGCGTTCGCAACTGCTGAGCTGGGCTCCGGCTCTGCTCGTCGGCCCAGGCAGAGAGGTTGTATTGGAGTTTGGGAGGCTGCAGAAAGAGGGAGCGCCAGCGTTTGTGGGGCTGTGAATGGGGTTGCCTGGATCCTTGAAGAGCAGCAAGAGCTTTTGGTCCTGGCACCTTTGGGGTGGGAGGAATCCCTGGGCGTTGGCAACTGCTGAGCTGGGCTCCGGCTCTACTCGTCGGCCCAGGCAGAGAGGTTGTATTGGAGTTTGGGAGGCTGCAGAAAGAGGGAGCGCCAGCGTTTGTGGGGCTGTGAATGGGGTTGCCTGGATCCTTGAAGAGCAGCAAGAGCTTTTGGTGCTGGCACCTTTGGGGTGGGAGGAATCCCTGGGCGTTCGCAACTGCTGAGCTGGGCTCCGGCTGTACTCAGCGGCCCAGGCAGAGAGGTTGTATTGGAGTTTGGGAGGCTGCAGAAAGAGGGAGCGCCAGCGTTTGTGGGGCTGTGAATGGGGTTGCCTGGATCCTTGAAGAGCAGCAAGAGCTTTTGGTCCTGGCACCTTTGGGGTGGGAGGAATCCCTGGGCGTTCGCAACTGCTGAGCTGGGCTCCGGCTGTCCTCATCGGCCCAGGCAGAGAGGTTGTATTGGAGTTTGGGAGGCTGCAGAAAGAGGGAGCGCCAGCGTTTGTGGGGCTGTGAATGGGGTTGCCTGGATCCTTGAAGAGCAGCAAGAGCTCTTGGTCCTGGCACCTTTGGGGTGGGAGGAATCCCTGGGCGTTCGCAACTGCTGAGCTGGGCTCCGGCTCTGCTCAGCGGCCCAGGCAGAGAGGTTGTATTGGAGTTTGGGAGGCTGCAGAAAGAGGGAGCGCCAGCGTTTGTGGGGCTGTGAATGGGGTTGCCTGGATCCTTGAAGAGCAGCAAGAGCTTTTGGTCCTGGCACCTTTGGGGTGGGAGGAATCCCTGGGCGTTCGCAACTGCTGAGCTGGGCTCCGGCTGTACTCAGTGGCCCAGGCAGAGAGGTTGTATTGGAGTTTGGGAGGCTGCAGAAAGAGGGAGGGCCAGCGTTTGTGGGGCTGTGAATGGGGTTGCCTGGATCCTTGAAGAGCAGCAAGAGCTTTTGGTCCTGGCACCTTTGGGGTGGGAGGAATCCCTGGGCGTTGGCAACTGCTGAGCTGGGCTCCGGCTGTACTCAGCGGCCCAGGCAGAGAGATTGTATTGCACTTTGGGAGGCTGCAGAAAGAGGGAGCGCCAGCGTTTGTGGGGCTGTGAATGGGGTTGCCTGGATCCTTGAAGAGCAGCAAGAGCTCTTGGTCCTGGCACCTTTGGGGTGGGAGGAATCCCTGGGCGTTCGCAACTGCTGAGCTGGGCTCCGGCTCTGCTCAGCGGCCCAGGCAGAGAGGTTGTATTGGAGTTTGGGAGGCTGCAGAAAGAGGGAGCGCCAGCGTTTGTGGGGCTGTGAATGGGGTTGCCTGGATCCTTGAAGAGCAGCAAGAGCTTTTGGTGCTGGCACCTTTGGGGTGGGAGGAATCCCTGGGCGTTCGCAACTGCTGAGCTGGGCTCCGGCTGTACTCAGCGGCCCAGGCAGAGAGGTTGTATTGGAGTTTGGGAGGCTGCAGAAAGAGGGAGCGCCAGCGTTTGTGGGGCTGTGAATGGGGTTGCCTGGATCCTTGAAGAGCAGCAAGAGCTTTTGGTCCTGGCACCTTTGGGGTGGGAGGAATCCCTGGGCGTTCGCAACTGCTGAGCTGGGCTCCGGCTCTACTCAGCGGCCCAGGCAAAGAGATTGTATTGGAGTTTGGGAGGCTGCAGAAAGAGGGAGCGCCAGCGTTTGTGGGGCTGTGAATGGGGTTGCCTGGATCCTTGAAGAGCAGCAAGAGCTCTTGGTCCTGGCACCTTTGGGGTGGGAGGAATCCCTGGGCGTTCGCAACTGCTGAGCTGGGCTCCGGCTCTGCTCGTCGGCCCAGGCAGAGAGGTTGTATTGGAGTTTGGGAGGCTGCAGAAAGAGGGAGCGCCAGCGTTTGTGGGGCTGTGAATGGGGTTGCCTGGATCCTTGAAGAGCAGCAAGAGCTCTTGGTCCTGGCACCTTTGGGGTGGGAGGAATCCCTGGGCGTTCGCAACTGCTGAGCTGGGCTCCGGCTCTGCTCGTCGGCCCAGGCAGAGAGGTTGTATTGGAGTTTGGGAGGCTGCAGAAAGAGGGAGCGCCAGCGTTTGTGGGGCTGTGAATGGGGTTGCCTGGATCCTTGAAGAGCAGCAAGAGCTTTTGGTCCTGGCACCTTTGGGGTGGGAGGAATCCCTGGGCGTTCGCAACTGCTGAGTTGGGCTCCGGCTCTACTCGTCGGCCCAGGCAGAGAGGTTGTATTGGAGTTTGGGAGGCTGCAGAAAGAGGGAGCGCCAGCGTTTGTGGGGCTGTGAATGGGGTTGCCTGGATCCTTGAAGAGCAGCAAGAGCTTTTGGTCCTGGCACCTTTGGGGTGGGAGGAATCCCTGGGCGTTGGCAACTGCTGAGCTGGGCTCCGGCTGTACTCAGCTGCCCAGGCAGAGGGGTTGTATTGGTGTTTCGGAGGCTGCAGAAAGAGGGAGCGCCAGCGTTTGTGGGGCTGTGAATGGGGTTGCCTGGATCCTTGAAGAGCAGCAAGAGCTTTTGGTCCTGGCACCTTTGGGGTGGGAGGAATCCCTGGGCGTTCGCAACTGCTGAGCTGGGCTCCGGCTGTACTCAGCGGCCCAGGCAGAGAGGTTGTATTGGAGTTTGGGAGGCTGCAGAAAGAGGGAGCGCCAGCGTTTGTGGGGCTGTGAATGGGGTTGCCTGGATCCTTGAAGAGCAGCAAGAGCTTTTGGTCCTGGCACCTTTGGGGTGGGAGGAATCCCTGGGCGTTCGCAACTGCTGAGCTGGGCTCCGGCTGTACTCAGCGGCCCAGGCAGAGAGGTTGTATTGGAGTTTGGGAGGCTGCAGAAAGAGGGAGCGCCAGCGTTTGTGGGGCTGTGAATGGCGTTGCCTGGATCCTTGAAGAGCAGCAAGAGCTTTTGGTCCTGGCACCTTTGGGGTGGGAGGAATCCCTGGGCGTTGGCAACTGCTGAGCTGGGCTCCGGCTGTACTCAGCGGCCCAGGCAGAGAGATTGTATTGCACTTTGGGAGGCTGCAGAAAGAGGGAGCGCCAGCGTTTGTGGGGCTGTGAATGGGGTTGCCTGGATCCTTGAAGAGCAGCAAGAGCTCTTGGTCCTGGCACCTTTGGGGTGGGAGGAATCCCTGGGCGTTCGCAACTGCTGAGCTGGGCTCCGGCTCTGCTCAGCGGCCCAGGCAGAGAGATTGTATTGGAGTTTGGGAGGCTGCAGAAAGAGGGAGCGCCAGCGTTTGTGGGGCTGTGAATGGGGTTGCCTGGATCCTTGAAGAGCAGCAAGAGCTTTTGGTCCTGGCACCTTTGGGGTGGGAGGAATCCCTGGGCGTTCGCAACTGCTGAGCTGGGCTCCGGCTCTGCTTGTCGGCCCAGGCAGAGAGATTGTATTGGAGTTTGGGAGGCTGCAGAAAGAGGCAGCGCCAGCGTTTGTGGGGCTGTGAATGGGGTTGCCTGGATCCTTGAAGAGCAGCAAGAGCTCTTGGTCCTGGCACCTTTGGGGTGGGAGGAATCCCTGGGCGTTCGCAACTGCTGAGCTGGGCTCCGGCTCTACTCAGCGGCCCAGGCAGAGAGGTTGTATTGGAGTTTGGGAGGCTGCAGAAAGAGGGAGCGCCAGCGTTTGTGGGGCTGTGAATGGGGTTGCCTGGATCCTTGAAGAGCAGCAAGAGCTTTTGGTCCTGGCACCTTTGGGGTGGGAGGAATCCCTGGGCGTTGGCAACTGCTGAGCTGGGCTCCGGCTCTACTCAGCGGCCCAGGCAAAGAGATTGTATTGGAGTTTGGGAGGCTGCAGAAAGAGGGAGCGCCAGCGTTTGTGGGGCTGTGAATGGGGTTGCCTGGATCCTTGAAGAGCAGCAAGAGCTTTTGGACCTGGCACCTTTGGGGTGGGAGGAATCCCTGGGCGTTCGCAACTGCTGAGCTGGGCTCCGGCTGTCCTCATCGGCCCAGGCAGAGAGGTTGTATTGCACTTTGGGAGGCTGCAGAAAGAGGGAGCGCCAGCGTTTGTGGGGCTGTGAATGGGGTTGCCTGGATCCTTGAAGAGCAGCAAGAGCTTTTGGTCCTGGCACCTTTGGGGTGGGAGGAATCCCTGGGCGTTCGCAACTGCTGAGCTGGGCTCCGGCTGTACTCAGCGGCCCAGGCAGAGAGGTTGTATTGGAGTTTGGGAGGCTGCAGAAAGAGGGAGCGCCAGCGTTTGTGGGGCTGTGAATGGGGTTGCCTGGATCCTTGAAGAGCAGCAAGAGCTTTTGGTCCTGGCACCTTTGGGGTGGGAGGAATCCCTGGGCGTTCGCAACTGCTGAGCTGGGCTCCGGCTCTGCTCAGCGGCCCAGGCAGAGAGATTGTATTGGAGTTTGGGAGGCTGCAGAAAGAGGGAGCTCCAGCGTTTGTGGGGCTGTGAATGGGGTTGCCTGGATCCTTGAAGAGCAGCAAGAGCTCTTGGTCCTGGCACCTTTGGGGTGGGAGGAATCCCTGGGCGTTCGCAACTGCTGAGCTGGGCTCCGGCTCTGCTCAGCGGCCCAGGCAGAGAGGTTGTATTGGAGTTTGGGAGGCTGCAGAAAGAGGGAGCGCCAGCGTTTGTGGGGCTGTGAATGGGGTTGCCTGGATCCTTGAAGAGCAGCAAGAGCTTTTGGTCCTGGCACCTTTGGGGTGGGAGGAATCCCTGGGCGTTCGCAACTGCTGAGCTGGGCTCTGGCTGTACTCAGCGGCCCAGGCAGAGAGGTTGTATTGGAGTTTGGGAGGCTGCAGAAAGAGGGAGCGCCAGCGTTTGTGGGGCTGTGAATGGGGTTGCCTGGATCCTTGAAGAGCAGCAAGAGCTTTTGGTCCTGGCACCTTTGGGGTGGGAGGAATCCCTGGGCGTTCGCAACTGCTGAGCTGGGCTCCGGCTCTACTCAGCGGCCCAGGCAAAGAGATTGTATTGGAGTTTGGGAGGCTGCAGAAAGAGGGAGCGCCAGCGTTTGTGGGGCTGTGAATGGGGTTGCCTGGATCCTTGAAGAGCAGCAAGAGCTTTTGGTCCTGGCACCTTTGGGGTGGGAGGAATCCCTGGGCGTTCGCAACTGCTGAGTTGGGCTCCGGCTCTACTCGTCGGCCCAGGCAGAGAGGTTGTATTGGAGTTTGGGAGGCTGCAGAAAGAGGGAGCGCCAGCGTTTGTGGGGCTGTGAATGGGGTTGCCTGGATCCTTGAAGAGCAGCAAGAGCTTTTGGTCCTGGCACCTTTGGGGTGGGAGGAATCCCTGGGCGTTCGCAACTGCTGAGCTGGGCTCCGGCTGTACTCAGCGGCCCAGGCAGAGAGGTTGTATTGGAGTTTGGGAGGCTGCAGAAAGAGGGAGCGCCAGCGTTTGTGGGGCTGTGAATGGGGTTGCCTGGATCCTTGAAGAGCAGCAAGAGCTTTTGGTCCTGGCACCTTTGGGGTGGGAGGAATCCCTGGGCGTTCGCAACTGCTGAGCTGGGCTCCGGCTGTCCTCATCGGCCCAGGCAGAGAGGTTGTATTGGAGTTTGGGAGGCTGCAGAAAGAGGGAGCGCCAGCGTTTGTGGGGCTGTGAATGGGGTTGCCTGGATCCTTGAAGAGCAGCAAGAGCTCTTGGTCCTGGCACCTTTGGGGTGGGAGGAATCCCTGGGCGTTCGCAACTGCTGAGCTGGGCTCCGGCTCTGCTCAGCGGCCCAGGCAGAGAGGTTGTATTGGAGTTTGGGAGGCTGCAGAAAGAGGGAGCGCCAGCGTTTGTGGGGCTGTGAATGGGGTTGCCTGGATCCTTGAAGAGCAGCAAGAGCTCTTGGTCCTGGCACCTTTGGGGTGGGAGGAATCCCTGGGCGTTCGCAACTGCTGAGCTGGGCTCTGGCTGTACTCAGCGGCCCAGGCAGAGAGGTTGTATTGGAGTTTGGGAGGCTGCAGAAAGAGGGAGGGCCAGCGTTTGTGGGGCTGTGAATGGGGTTGCCTGGATCCTTGAAGAGCAGCAAGAGCTTTTGGTCCTGGCACCTTTGGGGTGGGAGGAATCCCTGGGCGTTGGCAACTGCTGAGCTGGGCTCCGGCTGTACTCAGCGGCCCAGGCAGAGAGATTGTATTGCACTTTGGGAGGCTGCAGAAAGAGGGAGCGCCAGCGTTTGTGGGGCTGTGAATGGGGTTGCCTGGATCCTTGAAGAGCAGCAAGAGCTCTTGGTCCTGGCACCTTTGGGGTGGGAGGAATCCCTGGGCGTTCGCAACTGCTGAGCTGGGCTCCGGCTCTGCTCAGCGGCCCAGGCAGAGAGGTTGTATTGGAGTTTGGGAGGCTGCAGAAAGAGGGAGCGCCAGCGTTTGTGGGGCTGTGAATGGGGTTGCCTGGATCCTTGAAGAGCAGCAAGAGCTTTTGGTCCTGGCACCTTTGGGGTGGGAGGAATCCCTGGGCGTTCGCAACTGCTGAGCTGGGCTCCGGCTGTACTCAGCGGCCCAGGCAGAGAGGTTGTATTGGAGTTTGGGAGGCTGCAGAAAGAGGGAGCGCCAGCGTTTGTGGGGCTGTGAATGGGGTTGCCTGGATCCTTGAAGAGCAGCAAGAGCTTTTGGTCCTGGCACCTTTGGGGTGGGAGGAATCCCTGGGCGTTCGCAACTGCTGAGCTGGGCTCCGGCTCTACTCAGCGGCCCAGGCAAAGAGATTGTATTGGAGTTTGGGAGGCTGCAGAAAGAGGGAGCGCCAGCGTTTGTGGGGCTGTGAATGGGGTTGCCTGGATCCTTGAAGAGCAGCAAGAGCTCTTGGTCCTGGCACGTTTGGGGTGGGAGGAATCCCTGGGCGTTCGCAACTGCTGAGCTGGGCTCCGGCTCTGCTCGTCGGCCCAGGCAGAGAGGTTGTATTGGAGTTTGGGAGGCTGCAGAAAGAGGGAGCGCCAGCGTTTGTGGGGCTGTGAATGGGGTTGCCTGGATCCTTGAAGAGCAGCAAGAGCTTTTGGTCCTGGCACCTTTGGGGTGGGAGGAATCCCTGGGCGTTCGCAACTGCTGAGCTGGGCTCCGGCTGTCCTCATCGGCCCAGGCAGAGAGGTTGTATTGGAGTTTGGGAGGCTGCAGAAAGAGGGAGCGCCAGCGTTTGTGGGGCTGTGAATGGGGTTGCCTGGATCCTTGAAGAGCAGCAAGAGCTTTTGGTCCTGGCACCTTTGGGGTGGGAGGAATCCCTGGGCGTTCGCAACTGCTGAGCTGGGCTCCGGCTGTCCTCATCGGCCCAGGCAAAGAGATTGTATTGGAGTTTGGGAGGCTGCAGAAAGAGGGAGCGCCAGCGTTTGTGGGGCTGTGAATGGGGTTGCCTGGATCCTTGAATACCAGCAAGAGCTCTTGGTCCTGGCACCTTTGGGGTGGGAGGAATCCCTGGGCGTTGGCAACTGCTGAGCTGGGCTCCGGCTGTACTCAGCTGCCCAGGCAGAGGGGTTGTATTGGTGTTTCGGAGGCTGCAGAAAGAGGGAGCGCCAGCGTTTGTGGGGCTGTGAATGGGGTTGCCTGGATCCTTGAAGAGCAGCAAGAGCTTTTGGTGCTGGCACCTTTGGGGTGGGAGGAATCCCTGGGCGTTCGCAACTGCTGAGCTGGGCTCCGGCTGTACTCAGCGGCCCAGGCAGAGAGGTTGTATTGGAGTTTGGGAGGCTGCAGAAAGAGGGAGCGCCAGCGTTTGTGGGGCTGTGAATGGGGTTGCCTGGATCCTTGAAGAGCAGCAAGAGCTTTTGGTCCTGGCACCTTTGGGGTGGGAGGAATCCCTGGGCGTTCGCAACTGCTGAGCTGGGCTCCGGCTGTACTCAGCGGCCCAGGCAGAGAGGTTGTATTGGAGTTTGGGAGGCTGCAGAAAGAGGGAGCGCCAGCGTTTGTGGGGCTGTGAATGGCGTTGCCTGGATCCTTGAAGAGCAGCAAGAGCTTTTGGTCCTGGCACCTTTGGGGTGGGAGGAATCCCTGGGCGTTCGCAACTGCTGAGCTGGGCTCCGGCTCTGCTCAGCGGCCCAGGCAGAGAGATTGTATTGGAGTTTGGGAGGCTGCAGAAAGAGGGAGCGCCAGCGTTTGTGGGGCTGTGAATGGGGTTGCCTGGATCCTTGAAGAGCAGCAAGAGCTCTTGGTCCTGGCACCTTTGGGGTGGGAGGAATCCCTGGGCGTTCGCAACTGCTGAGCTGGGCTCCGGCTCTGCTCAGCGGCCCAGGCAGAGAGGTTGTATTGGAGTTTGGGAGGCTGCAGAAAGAGGGAGCGCCAGCGTTTGTGGGGCTGTGAATGGGGTTGCCTGGATCCTTGAAGAGCAGCAAGAGCTTTTGGTCCTGGCACCTTTGGGGTGGGAGGAATCCCTGGGCGTTCGCAACTGCTGAGCTGGGCTCTGGCTGTACTCAGCGGCCCAGGCAGAGAGGTTGTATTGGAGTTTGGGAGGCTGCAGAAAGAGGGAGCGCCAGCGTTTGTGGGGCTGTGAATGGGGTTGCCTGGATCCTTGAAGAGCAGCAAGAGCTTTTGGTCCTGGCACCTTTGGGGTGGGAGGAATCCCTGGGCGTTCGCAACTGCTGAGCTGGGCTCCGGCTCTAGTCATCGGCCCAGGCAAAGAGATTGTATTGGAGTTTGGGAGGCTGCAGAAAGAGGGAGCGCCAGCGTTTGTGGGGCTGTGAATGGGGTTGCCTGGATCCTTGAAGAGCAGCAAGAGCTCTTGGTCCTGGCACCTTTGGGGTGGGAGGAATCCCTGGGCGTTCGCAACTGCTGAGCTGGGCTCCGGCTGTACTCATCGGCCCAGGCAGAGAGGTTGTATTGGAGTTTGGGAGGCTGCAGAAAGAGGGAGCGCCAGCGTTTGTGGGGCTGTGAATGGGGTTGCCTGGATCCTTGAAGAGCAGCAAGAGCTTTTGGTCCTGGCACCTTTGGGGTGGGAGGAATCCCTGGGCGTTCGCAACTGCTGAGTTGGGCTCCGGCTCTACTCGTCGGCCCAGGCAGAGAGGTTGTATTGGAGTTTGGGAGGCTGCAGAAAGAGGGAGCGCCAGCGTTTGTGGGGCTGTGAATGGGGTTGCCTGGATCCTTGAAGAGCAGCAAGAGCTTTTGGTCCTGGCACCTTTGGGGTGGGAGGAATCCCTGGGCGTTCGCAACTGCTGAGCTGGGCTCAGGCTGTCCTCAGCGGCCCAGGCAGAGAGGTTGTATTGGAGTTTGGGAGGCTGCAGAAAGAGGGAGCGCCAGCGTTTGTGGGGCTGTGAATGGGGTTGCCTGGATCCTTGAAGAGCAGCAAGAGCTTTTGGTCCTGGCACCTTTGGGGTGGGAGGAATCCCTGGGCGTTCGCAACTGCTGAGCTGGGCTCCGGCTCTAGTCATCGGCCCAGGCAAAGAGATTGTATTGGAGTTTGGGAGGCTGCAGAAAGAGGGAGCGCCAGCGTTTGTGGGGCTGTGAATGGGGTTGCCTGGATCCTTGAAGAGCAGCAAGAGCTCTTGGTCCTGGCACCTTTGGGGTGGGAGGAATCCCTGGGCGTTCGCAACTGCTGAGCTGGGCTCCGGCTCTGCTCGTCGGCCCAGGCAGAGAGGTTGTATTGGAGTTTGGGAGGCTGCAGAAAGAGGGAGCGCCAGCGTTTGTGGGGCTGTGAATGGGGTTGCCTGGATCCTTGAAGAGCAGCAAGAGCTTTTGGTCCTGGCACCTTTGGGGTGGGAGGAATCCCTGGGCGTTCGCAACTGCTGAGTTGGGCTCCGGCTCTACTCGTCGGCCCAGGCAGAGAGGTTGTATTGGAGTTTGGGAGGCTGCAGAAAGAGGGAGCGCCAGCGTTTGTGGGGCTGTGAATGGGGTTGCCTGGATCCTTGAAGAGCAGCAAGAGCTCTTGGTCCTGGCACCTTTGGGGTGGGAGGAATCCCTGGGCGTTCGCAACTGCTGAGCTGGGCTCCGGCTCTGCTCAGCGGCCCAGGCAGAGAGGTTGTATTGGAGTTTGGGAGGCTGCAGAAAGAGGGAGCGCCAGCGTTTGTGGGGCTGTGAATGGGGTTGCCTGGATCCTTGAAGAGCAGCAAGAGCTTTTGGTGCTGGCACCTTTGGGGTGGGAGGAATCCCTGGGCGTTCGCAACTGCTGAGCTGGGCTCCGGCTGTACTCAGCGGCCCAGGCAGAGAGGTTGTATTGGAGTTTGGGAGGCTGCAGAAAGAGGGAGCGCCAGCGTTTGTGGGGCTGTGAATGGGGTTGCCTGGATCCTTGAAGAGCAGCAAGAGCTTTTGGTCCTGGCACCTTTGGGGTGGGAGGAATCCCTGGGCGTTCGCAACTGCTGAGCTGGGCTCCGGCTCTACTCAGCGGCCCAGGCAAAGAGATTGTATTGGAGTTTGGGAGGCTGCAGAAAGAGGGAGCGCCAGCGTTTGTGGGGCTGTGAATGGGGTTGCCTGGATCCTTGAAGAGCAGCAAGAGCTCTTGGTCCTGGCACCTTTGGGGTGGGAGGAATCCCTGGGCGTTCGCAACTGCTGAGCTGGGCTCCGGCTCTGCTCGTCGGCCCAGGCAGAGAGGTTGTATTGGAGTTTGGGAGGCTGCAGAAAGAGGGAGCGCCAGCGTTTGTGGGGCTGTGAATGGGGTTGCCTGGATCCTTGAAGAGCAGCAAGAGCTTTTGGTGCTGGCACCTTTGGGGTGGGAGGAATCCCTGGGCGTTCGCAACTGCTGAGCTGGGCTCCGGCTGTACTCATCGGCCCAGGCAGAGAGGTTGTATTGGAGTTTGGGAGGCTGCAGAAAGAGGGAGCGCCAGCGTTTGTGGGGCTGTGAATGGGGTTGCCTGGATCCTTGAAGAGCAGCAAGAGCTTTTGGTCCTGGCACCTTTGGGGTGGGAGGAATCCCTGGGCGTTCGCAACTGCTGAGCTGGGCTCCGGCTGTCCTCATCGGCCCAGGCAAAGAGATTGTATTGGAGTTTGGGAGGCTGCAGAAAGAGGGAGCGCCAGCGTTTGTGGGGCTGTGAATGGGGTTGCCTGGATCCTTGAAGAGCAGCAAGAGCTCTTGGTCCTGGCACCTTTGGGGTGGGAGGAATCCCTGGGCGTTCGCAACTGCTGAGCTGGGCTCCGGCTGTACTCAGCTGCCCAGGCAGAGGGGTTGTATTGGTGTTTCGGAGGCTGCAGAAAGAGGGAGCGCCAGCGTTTGTGGGGCTGTGAATGGGGTTGCCTGGATCCTTGAAGAGCAGCAAGAGCTTTTGGTCCTGGCACCTTTGGGGTGGGAGGAATCCCTGGGCGTTCGCAACTGCTGAGCTGGGCTCCGGCTGTACTCAGCGGCCCAGGCAGAGAGGTTGTATTGGAGTTTGGGAGGCTGCAGAAAGAGGGAGCGCCAGCGTTTGTGGGGCTGTGAATGGGGTTGCCTGGATCCTTGAAGAGCAGCAAGAGCTTTTGGTCCTGGCACCTTTGGGGTGGGAGGAATCCCTGGGCGTTCGCAACTGCTGAGCTGGGCTCCGGCTGTACTCAGCGGCCCAGGCAGAGAGGTTGTATTGGAGTTTGGGAGGCTGCAGAAAGAGGGAGCGCCAGCGTTTGTGGGGCTGTGAATGGCGTTGCCTGGATCCTTGAAGAGCAGCAAGAGCTTTTGGTCCTGGCACCTTTGGGGTGGGAGGAATCCCTGGGCGTTCGCAACTGCTGAGCTGGGCTCCGGCTCTGCTCAGCGGCCCAGGCAGAGAGATTGTATTGGAGTTTGGGAGGCTGCAGAAAGAGGGAGCGCCAGCGTTTGTGGGGCTGTGAATGGGGTTGCCTGGATCCTTGAAGAGCAGCAAGAGCTCTTGGTCCTGGCACCTTTGGGGTGGGAGGAATCCCTGGGCGTTCGCAACTGCTGAGCTGGGCTCCGGCTCTGCTCGTCGGCCCAGGCAGAGAGGTTGTATTGGAGTTTGGGAGGCTGCAGAAAGAGGGAGCGCCAGCGTTTGTGGGGCTGTGAATGGGGTTGCCTGGATCCTTGAAGAGCAGCAAGAGCTTTTGGTCCTGGCACCTTTGGGGTGGGAGGAATCCCTGGGCGTTCGCAACTGCTGAGCTGGGCTCTGGCTGTACTCAGCGGCCCAGGCAGAGAGGTTGTATTGGAGTTTGGGAGGCTGCAGAAAGAGGGAGCGCCAGCGTTTGTGGGGCTGTGAATGGGGTTGCCTGGATCCTTGAAGAGCAGCAAGAGCTTTTGGTGCTGGCACCTTTGGGGTGGGAGGAATCCCTGGGCGTTCGCAACTGCTGAGCTGGGCTCCGGCTGTACTCATCGGCCCAGGCAGAGAGGTTGTATTGGAGTTTGGGAGGCTGCAGAAAGAGGGAGCGCCAGCGTTTGTGGGGCTGTGAATGGGGTTGCCTGGATCCTTGAAGAGCAGCAAGAGCTTTTGGTCCTGGCACCTTTGGGGTGGGAGGAATCCCTGGGCGTTCGCAACTGCTGAGCTGGGCTCCGGCTGTCCTCATCGGCCCAGGCAAAGAGATTGTATTGGAGTTTGGGAGGCTGCAGAAAGAGGGAGCGCCAGCGTTTGTGGGGCTGTGAATGGGGTTGCCTGGATCCTTGAATACCAGCAAGAGCTCTTGGTCCTGGCACCTTTGGGGTGGGAGGAATCCCTGGGCGTTGGCAACTGCTGAGCTGGGCTCCGGCTGTACTCAGCTGCCCAGGCAGAGGGGTTGTATTGGTGTTTCGGAGGCTGCAGAAAGAGGGAGCGCCAGCGTTTGTGGGGCTGTGAATGGGGTTGCCTGGATCCTTGAAGAGCAGCAAGAGCTTTTGGTCCTGGCACCTTTGGGGTGGGAGGAATCCCTGGGCGTTCGCAACTGCTGAGCTGGGCTCCGGCTGTACTCAGCGGCCCAGGCAGAGAGGTTGTATTGGAGTTTGGGAGGCTGCAGAAAGAGGGAGCGCCAGCGTTTGTGGGGCTGTGAATGGGGTTGCCTGGATCCTTGAAGAGCAGCAAGAGCTTTTGGTCCTGGCACCTTTGGGGTGGGAGGAATCCCTGGGCGTTCGCAACTGCTGAGCTGGGCTCCGGCTGTACTCAGCGGCCCAGGCAGAGAGGTTGTATTGGAGTTTGGGAGGCTGCAGAAAGAGGGAGCGCCAGCGTTTGTGGGGCTGTGAATGGGGTTGCCTGGATCCTTGAAGAGCAGCAAGAGCTTTTGGTCCTGGCACCTTTGGGGTGGGAGGAATCCCTGGGCGTTCGCAACTGCTGAGCTGGGCTCCGGCTCTGCTCAGCGGCCCAGGCAGAGAGATTGTATTGGAGTTTGGGAGGCTGCAGAAAGAGGGAGCGCCAGCGTTTGTGGGGCTGTGAATGGGGTTGCCTGGATCCTTGAAGAGCAGCAAGAGCTCTTGGTCCTGGCACCTTTGGGGTGGGAGGAATCCCTGGGCGTTCGCAACTGCTGAGCTGGGCTCCGGCTCTGCTCAGCGGCCCAGGCAGAGAGGTTGTATTGGAGTTTGGGAGGCTGCAGAAAGAGGGAGCGCCAGCGTTTGTGGGGCTGTGAATGGGGTTGCCTGGATCCTTGAAGAGCAGCAAGAGCTTTTGGTCCTGGCACCTTTGGGGTGGGAGGAATCCCTGGGCGTTCGCAACTGCTGAGCTGGGCTCTGGCTGTACTCAGCGGCCCAGGCAGAGAGGTTGTATTGGAGTTTGGGAGGCTGCAGAAAGAGGGAGCGCCAGCGTTTGTGGGGCTGTGAATGGGGTTGCCTGGATCCTTGAAGAGCAGCAAGAGCTTTTGGTCCTGGCACCTTTGGGGTGGGAGGAATCCCTGGGCGTTCGCAACTGCTGAGCTGGGCTCCGGCTCTACTCAGCGGCCCAGGCAAAGAGATTGTATTGGAGTTTGGGAGGCTGCAGAAAGAGGGAGCGCCAGCGTTTGTGGGGCTGTGAATGGGGTTGCCTGGATCCTTGAAGAGCAGCAAGAGCTCTTGGTCCTGGCACCTTTGGGGTGGGAGGAATCCCTGGGCGTTCGCAACTGCTGAGCTGGGCTCCGGCTCTGCTCGTCGGCCCAGGCAGAGAGGTTGTATTGGAGTTTGGGAGGCTGCAGAAAGAGGGAGCGCCAGCGTTTGTGGGGCTGTGAATGGGGTTGCCTGGATCCTTGAAGAGCAGCAAGAGCTTTTGGTCCTGGCACCTTTGGGGTGGGAGGAATCCCTGGGCGTTCGCAACTGCTGAGTTGGGCTCCGGCTCTACTCGTCGGCCCAGGCAGAGAGGTTGTATTGGAGTTTGGGAGGCTGCAGAAAGAGGGAGCGCCAGCGTTTGTGGGGCTGTGAATGGGGTTGCCTGGATCCTTGAAGAGCAGCAAGAGCTTTTGGTCCTGGCACCTTTGGGGTGGGAGGAATCCCTGGGCGTTCGCAACTGCTGAGCTGGGCTCAGGCTGTCCTCAGCGGCCCAGGCAGAGAGGTTGTATTGGAGTTTGGGAGGCTGCAGAAAGAGGGAGCGCCAGCGTTTGTGGGGCTGTGAATGGGGTTGCCTGGATCCTTGAAGAGCAGCAAGAGCTTTTGGTCCTGGCACCTTTGGGGTGGGAGGAATCCCTGGGCGTTCGCAACTGCTGAGCTGGGCTCCGGCTCTACTCAGCGGCCCAGGCAAAGAGATTGTATTGGAGTTTGGGAGGCTGCAGAAAGAGGGAGCGCCAGCGTTTGTGGGGCTGTGAATGGGGTTGCCTGGATCCTTGAAGAGCAGCAAGAGCTCTTGGTCCTGGCACCTTTGGGGTGGGAGGAATCCCTGGGCGTTCGCAACTGCTGAGCTGGGCTCCGGCTCTGCTCGTCGGCCCAGGCAGAGAGGTTGTATTGGAGTTTGGGAGGCTGCAGAAAGAGGGAGCGCCAGCGTTTGTGGGGCTGTGAATGGGGTTGCCTGGATCCTTGAAGAGCAGCAAGAGCTTTTGGTCCTGGCACCTTTGGGGTGGGAGGAATCCCTGGGCGTTCGCAACTGCTGAGTTGGGCTCCGGCTCTACTCGTCGGCCCAGGCAGAGAGGTTGTATTGGAGTTTGGGAGGCTGCAGAAAGAGGGAGCGCCAGCGTTTGTGGGGCTGTGAATGGGGTTGCCTGGATCCTTGAAGAGCAGCAAGAGCTTTTGGTCCTGGCACCTTTGGGGTGGGAGGAATCCCTGGGCGTTCGCAACTGCTGAGCTGGGCTCAGGCTGTCCTCAGCGGCCCAGGCAGAGAGGTTGTATTGGAGTTTGGGAGGCTGCAGAAAGAGGGAGCGCCAGCGTTTGTGGGGCTGTGAATGGGGTTGCCTGGATCCTTGAAGAGCAGCAAGAGCTTTTGGTCCTGGCACCTTTGGGGTGGGAGGAATCCCTGGGCGTTCGCAACTGCTGAGCTGGGCTCAGGCTGTCCTCAGCGGCCCAGGCAGAGAGGTTGTATTGGAGTTTGGGAGGCTGCAGAAAGAGGGAGCGCCAGCGTTTGTGGGGCTGTGAATGGGGTTGCCTGGATCCTTGAAGAGCAGCAAGAGCTCTTGGTCCTGGCACCTTTGGGGTGGGAGGAATCCCTGGGCGTTCGCAACTGCTGAGCTGGGCTCCGGCTCTGCTCAGCGGCCCAGGCAGAGAGGTTGTATTGGAGTTTGGGAGGCTGCAGAAAGAGGGAGAGCCAGCGTTTGTGGGGCTGTGAATGGCGTTGCCTGGATCCTTGAAGAGCAGCAAGAGCTTTTGGTCCTGGCACCTTTGGGGTGGGAGGAATCCCTGGGCGTTCGCAACTGCTGAGTTGGGCTCCGGCTCTACTCGTCGGCCCAGGCAGAGAGGTTGTATTGGACTTTGGGAGGCTGCAGAAAGAGGGAGCGCCAGCGTTTGTGGGGCTGTGAATGGGGTTGCCTGGATCCTTGAAGAGCAGCAAGAGCTTTTGGTCCTGGCACCTTTGGGGTGGGAGGAATCCCTGGGCGTTCGCAACTGCTGAGCTGGGCTCAGGCTGTCCTCAGCGGCCCAGGCAGAGAGGTTGTATTGGAGTTTGGGAGGCTGCAGAAAGAGGGAGCGCCAGCGTTTGTGGGGCTGTGAATGGGGTTGCCTGGATCCTTGAAGAGCAGCAAGAGCTTTTGGTCCTGGCACCTTTGGGGTGGGAGGAATCCCTGGGCGTTCGCAACTGCTGAGTTGGGCTCCGGCTCTACTCGTCGGCCCAGGCAGAGAGGTTGTATTGGAGTTTGGGAGGCTGCAGAAAGAGGGAGCGCCAGCGTTTGTGGGGCTGTGAATGGGGTTGCCTGGATCCTTGAAGAGCAGCAAGAGCTTTTGGTCCTGGCACCTTTGGGGTGGGAGGAATCCCTGGGCGTTCGCAACTGCTGAGTTGGGCTCCGGCTCTACTCGTCGGCCCAGGCAGAGAGGTTGTATTGGAGTTTGGGAGGCTGCAGAAAGAGGGAGCGCCAGCGTTTGTGGGGCTGTGAATGGGGTTGCCTGGATCCTTGAAGAGCAGCAAGAGCTTTTGGTCCTGGCACCTTTGGGGTGGGAGGAATCCCTGGGCGTTCGCAACTGCTGAGCTGGGCTCAGGCTGTCCTCAGCGGCCCAGGCAGAGAGGTTGTATTGGAGTTTGGGAGGCTGCAGAAAGAGGGAGCGCCAGCGTTTGTGGGGCTGTGAATGGGGTTGCCTGGATCCTTGAAGAGCAGCAAGAGCTTTTGGTCCTGGCACCTTTGGGGTGGGAGGAATCCCTGGGCGTTCGCAACTGCTGAGCTGGGCTCCGGCTCTACTCAGCGGCCCAGGCAAAGAGATTGTATTGGAGTTTGGGAGGCTGCAGAAAGAGGGAGCGCCAGCGTTTGTGGGGCTGTGAATGGGGTTGCCTGGATCCTTGAAGAGCAGCAAGAGCTTTTGGTCCTGGCACCTTTGGGGTGGGAGGAATCCCTGGGCGTTCGCAACTGCTGAGTTGGGCTCCGGCTCTACTCGTCGGCCCAGGCAGAGAGGTTGTATTGGAGTTTGGGAGGCTGCAGAAAGAGGGAGCGCCAGCGTTTGTGGGGCTGTGAATGGGGTTGCCTGGATCCTTGAAGAGCAGCAAGAGCTTTTGGTCCTGGCACCTTTGGGGTGGGAGGAATCCCTGGGCGTTCGCAACTGCTGAGCTGGGCTCAGGCTGTCCTCAGCGGCCCAGGCAGAGAGGTTGTATTGGAGTTTGGGAGGCTGCAGAAAGAGGGAGCGCCAGCGTTTGTGGGGCTGTGAATGGGGTTGCCTGGATCCTTGAAGAGCAGCAAGAGCTTTTGGTCCTGGCACCTTTGGGGTGGGAGGAATCCCTGGGCGTTCGCAACTGCTGAGCTGGGCTCCGGCTCTGCTCAGCGGCCCAGGCAGAGAGGTTGTATTGGAGTTTGGGAGGCTGCAGAAAGAGGGAGAGCCAGCGTTTGTGGGGCTGTGAATGGCGTTGCCTGGATCCTTGAAGAGCAGCAAGAGCTTTTGGTCCTGGCACCTTTGGGGTGGGAGGAATCCCTGGGCGTTCGCAACTGCTGAGTTGGGCTCCGGCTCTACTCGTCGGCCCAGGCAGAGAGGTTGTATTGGACTTTGGGAGGCTGCAGAAAGAGGGAGCGCCAGCGTTTGTGGGGCTGTGAATGGGGTTGCCTGGATCCTTGAAGAGTAGCAAGAGCTTTTGGTCCTGGCACCTTTGGGGTGGGAGGAATCCCTGGGCGTTCGCAACTGCTGAGCTGGGCTCAGGCTGTCCTCAGCGGCCCAGGCAGAGAGGTTGTATTGGAGTTTGGGAGGCTGCAGAAAGAGGGAGCGCCAGCGTTTGTGGGGCTGTGAATGGGGTTGCCTGGATCCTTGAAGAGCAGCAAGAGCTTTTGGTCCTGGCACCTTTGGGGTGGGAGGAATCCCTGGGCGTTCGCAACTGCTGAGTTGGGCTCCGGCTCTACTCGTCGGCCCAGGCAGAGAGGTTGTATTGGAGTTTGGGAGGCTGCAGAAAGAGGGAGCGCCAGCGTTTGTGGGGCTGTGAATGGGGTTGCCTGGATCCTTGAAGAGCAGCAAGAGCTTTTGGTCCTGGCACCTTTGGGGTGGGAGGAATCCCTGGGCGTTCGCAACTGCTGAGTTGGGCTCCGGCTCTACTCGTCGGCCCAGGCAGAGAGGTTGTATTGGAGTTTGGGAGGCTGCAGAAAGAGGGAGCGCCAGCGTTTGTGGGGCTGTGAATGGGGTTGCCTGGATCCTTGAAGAGCAGCAAGAGCTTTTGGTCCTGGCACCTTTGGGGTGGGAGGAATCCCTGGGCGTTCGCAACTGCTGAGCTGGGCTCTGGCTGTCCTCAGCGGCCCAGGCAGAGAGGTTGTATTGGAGTTTGGGAGGCTGCAGAAAGAGGGAGCGCCAGCGTTTGTGGGGCTGTGAATGGGGTTGCCTGGATCCTTGAAGAGCAGCAAGAGCTTTTGGTCCTGGCACCTTTGGGGTGGGAGGAATCCCTGGGCGTTCGCAACTGCTGAGCTGGGCTCCGGCTCTACTCAGCGGCCCAGGCAAAGAGATTGTATTGGAGTTTGGGAGGCTGCAGAAAGAGGGAGCGCCAGCGTTTGTGGGGCTGTGAATGGGGTTGCCTGGATCCTTGAAGAGCAGCAAGAGCTTTTGGTCCTGGCACCTTTGGGGTGGGAGGAATCCCTGGGCGTTCGCAACTGCTGAGTTGGGCTCCGGCTCTACTCGTCGGCCCAGGCAGAGAGGTTGTATTGGAGTTTGGGAGGCTGCAGAAAGAGGGAGCGCCAGCGTTTGTGGGGCTGTGAATGGGGTTGCCTGGATCCTTGAAGAGCAGCAAGAGCTTTTGGTCCTGGCACCTTTGGGGTGGGAGGAATCCCTGGGCGTTCGCAACTGCTGAGCTGGGCTCAGGCTGTCCTCAGCGGCCCAGGCAGAGAGGTTGTATTGGAGTTTGGGAGGCTGCAGAAAGAGGGAGCGCCAGCGTTTGTGGGGCTGTGAATGGGGTTGCCTGGATCCTTGAAGAGCAGCAAGAGCTTTTGGTCCTGGCACCTTTGGGGTGGGAGGAATCCCTGGGCGTTCGCAACTGCTGAGCTGGGCTCAGGCTGTCCTCAGCGGCCCAGGCAGAGAGGTTGTATTGGAGTTTGGGAGGCTGCAGAAAGAGGGAGCGCCAGCGTTTGTGGGGCTGTGAATGGGGTTGCCTGGATCCTTGAAGAGCAGCAAGAGCTCTTGGTCCTGGCACCTTTGGGGTGGGAGGAATCCCTGGGCGTTCGCAACTGCTGAGCTGGGCTCCGGCTCTGCTCAGCGGCCCAGGCAGAGAGGTTGTATTGGAGTTTGGGAGGCTGCAGAAAGAGGGAGAGCCAGCGTTTGTGGGGCTGTGAATGGGGTTGCCTGGATCCTTGAAGAGCAGCAAGAGCTTTTGGTCCTGGCACCTTTGGGGTGGGAGGAATCCCTGGGCGTTCGCAACTGCTGAGTTGGGCTCCGGCTGTACTCAGCGGCCCAGGCAGAGAGGTTGTATTGGAGTTTGGGAGGCTGCAGAAAGAGGGAGCGCCAGCGTTTGTGGGGCTGTGAATGGGGTTGCCTGGATCCTTGAAGAGCAGCAAGAGCTTTTGGTCCTGGCACCTTTGGGGTGGGAGGAATCCCTGGGCGTTCGCAACTGCTGAGCTGGGCTCAGGCTGTCCTCAGCGGCCCAGGCAGAGAGGTTGTATTGGAGTTTGGGAGGCTGCAGAAAGAGGGAGCGCCAGCGTTTGTGGGGCTGTGAATGGGGTTGCCTGGATCCTTGAAGAGCAGCAAGAGCTTTTGGTCCTGGCACCTTTGGGGTGGGAGGAATCCCTGGGCGTTCGCAACTGCTGAGCTGGGCTCCGGCTGTCCTCAGCGGCCCAGGCAGAGAGGTTGTATTGGAGTTTGGGAGGCTGCAGAAAGAGGGAGCGCCAGCGTTTGTGGGGCTGTGAATGGGGTTGCCTGGATCCTTGAAGAGCAGCAAGAGCTCTTGGTCCTGGCACCTTTGGGGTGGGAGGAATCCCTGGGCGTTCGCAACTGCTGAGCTGGGCTCCGGCTCTGCTCAGCGGCCCAGGCAGAGAGGTTGTATTGGAGTTTGGGAGGCTGCAGAAAGAGGGAGAGCCAGCGTTTGTGGGGCTGTGAATGGGGTTGCCTGGATCCTTGAAGAGCAGCAAGAGCTTTTGGTCCTGGCACCTTTGGGGTGGGAGGAATCCCTGGGCGTTCGCAACTGCTGAGCTGGGCTCCGGCTGTACTCAGTGGCCCAGGCAGAGAGGTTGTATTGGAGTTTGGGAGGCTGCAGAAAGAGGGAGGGCCAGCGTTTGTGGGGCTGTGAATGGGGTTGCCTGGATCCTTGAAGAGCAGCAAGAGCTTTTGGTCCTGGCACCTTTGGGGTGGGAGGAATCCCTGGGCGTTGGCAACTGCTGAGCTGGGCTCCGGCTGTACTCAGCGGCCCAGGCAGAGAGATTGTATTGCACTTTGGGAGGCTGCAGAAAGAGGGAGCGCCAGCGTTTGTGGGGCTGTGAATGGGGTTGCCTGGATCCTTGAAGAGCAGCAAGAGCTCTTGGTCCTGGCACCTTTGGGGTGGGAGGAATCCCTGGGCGTTGGCAACTGCTGAGCTGGGCTCCGGCTCTACTCAGCGGCCCAGGCAGAGAGGTTGTATTGGTGTTTGGGAGGCTGCAGAAAGAGGGAGCGCCAGCGTTTGTGGGGCTGTGAATGGGGTTGCCTGGATCCTTGAAGAGCAGCAAGAGCTCTTGGTCCTGGCACCTTTGGGGTGGGAGGAATCCCTGGGCGTTCGCAACTGCTGAGCTGGGCTCCGGCTCTGCTCGTCAGCCCAGGCAGAGAGGTTGTATTGGAGTTTGGGAGGCTGCAGAAAGAGGGAGCGCCAGCGTTTGTGGGGCTGTGAATGGGGTTGCCTGGATCCTTGAAGAGCAGCAAGAGCTTTTGGTCCTGGCACCTTTGGGGTGGGAGGAATCCCTGGGCGTTCGCAACTGCTGAGCTGGGCTCCGGCTGTACTCAGTGGCCCAGGCAGAGAGATTGTATTGGAATTTGGGAGGCTGCAGAAAGAGGGAGGGCCAGCGTTTGTGGGGCTGTGAATGGGGTTGCCTGGATCCTTGAAGAGCAGCAAGAGCTCTTGGTCCTGGCACCTTTGGGGTGGGAGGAATCCTTGGGCGTTCGCAACTGCTGAGCTGGGCTCCGGCTGTCCTCATCGGCCCAGGCAGAGAGATTGTATTGGAGTTTGGGAGGCTGCAGAAAGAGGGAGCGCCAGCGTTTGTGGGGCTGTGAATGGGGTTGCCTGGATCCTTGAAGAGCAGCAAGAGCTTTTGGTCCTGGCACCTTTGGGGTGGGAGGAATCCCTGGGCGTTCGCAACTGCTGAGCTGGGCTCCGGCTGTCCTCAGCGGCCCAGGCAGAGAGGTTGTATTGGAGTTTGGGAGGCTGCAGAAAGAGGGAGCGCCAGCGTTTGTGGGGCTGTGAATGGGGTTGCCTGGATCCTTGAAGAGCAGCAAGAGCTTTTGGTCCTGGCACCTTTGGGGTGGGAGGAATCCCTGGGCGTTCGCAACTGCTGAGCTGGGCTCCGGCTCTGCTCAGCGGCCCAGGCAGAGAGATTGTATTGGAGTTTGGGAGGCTGCAGAAAGAGGGAGCGCCAGCGTTTGTGGGGCTGTGAATGGGGTTGCCTGGATCCTTGAAGAGCAGCAAGAGCTCTTGGTCCTGGCACCTTTGGGGTGGGAGGAATCCCTGGGCGTTCGCAACTGCTGAGCTGGGCTCCGGCTGTACTCAGCGGCCCAGGCAGAGAGGTTGTATTGGAGTTTGGGAGGCTGCAGAAAGAGGGAGCGCCAGCGTTTGTGGGGCTGTGAATGGGGTTGCCTGGATCCTTGAAGAGCAGCAAGAGCTTTTGGTCCTGGCACCTTTGGGGTGGGAGGAATCCCTGGGCGTTCGCAACTGCTGAGCTGGGCTCCGGCTGTACTCAGCGGCCCAGGCAGAGAGGTTGTATTGGAGTTTGGGAGGCTGCAGAAAGAGGGAGCGCCAGCGTTTGTGGGGCTGTGAATGGGGTTGCCTGGATCCTTGAAGAGCAGCAAGAGCTTTTGGTCCTGGCACCTTTGGGGTGGGAGGAATCCCTGGGCGTTCGCAACTGCTGAGCTGGGCTCCGGCTGTACTCAGCGGCCCAGGCAAAGAGATTGTATTGGAGTTTGGGAGGCTGCAGAAAGAGGGAGCGCCAGCGTTTGTGGGGCTGTGAATGGGGTTGCCTGGATCCTTGAAGAGCAGCAAGAGCTCTTGGTCCTGGCACCTTTGGGGTGGGAGGAATCCCTGGGCGTTCGCAACTGCTGAGCTGGGCTCCGGCTGTCCTCATCGGCCCAGGCAGAGAGGTTGTATTGGAGTTTGGGAGGCTGCAGAAAGAGGGAGCGCCAGCGTTTGTGGGGCTGTGAATGGGGTTGCCTGGATCCTTGAAGAGCAGCAAGAGCTTTTGGTGCTGGCACCTTTGGGGTGGGAGGAATCCCTGGGCGTTCGCAACTGCTGAGCTGGGCTCCGGCTGTCCTCATCGGCCCAGGCAGAGAGGTTGTATTGGAGTTTGGGAGGCTGCAGAAAGAGGGAGCGCCAGCGTTTGTGGGGCTGTGAATGGGGTTGCCTGGATCCTTGAAGAGCAGCAAGAGCTTTTGGTCCTGGCACCTTTGGGGTGGGAGGAATCCCTGGGCGTTCGCAACTGCTGAAGTGGGCTCCGGCTGTATTCATCGGCCCAAGCAGAGAGGTTGTATTGGAGTTTGGGAGGCTGCAGAAAGAGGGAGCGCCAGCGTTTGTGGGGCTGTGAATGGGGTTGCCTGGATCCTTGAAGAGCAGCAAGAGCTCTTGGTCCTGGCACCTTTGGGGTGGGAGGAATCCCTGGGCGTTGGCAACTGCTGAGCTGGGCTCCGGCTGTACTCAGCGGCCCAGGCAGAGAGATTGTATTGGAATTTGGGAGGCTGCAGAAAGAGGGAGCGCCAGCGTTTGTGGGGCTGTGAATGGGGTTGCCTGGATCCTTGAAGAGCAGCAAGAGCTCTTGGTCCTGGCACGTTTGGGGTGGGAGGAATCCCTGGGCGTTCGCAACTGCTGAGCTGGGCTCCGGCTCTGCTCAGCGGCCCAGGCAGAGAGATTGTATTGGAGTTTGGGAGGCTGCAGAAAGAGGGAGAGCCAGCGTTTGTGGGGCTGTGAATGGGGTTGCCTGGATCCTTGAAGAGCAGCAAGAGCTTTTGGTCCTGGCACCTTTGGGGTGGGAGGAATCCCTGGGCGTTCGCAACTGCTGAGCTGGGCTCCGGCTGTACTCAGTGGCCCAGGCAGAGAGGTTGTATTGGAGTTTGGGAGGCTGCAGAAAGAGGGAGGGCCAGCGTTTGTGGGGCTGTGAATGGGGTTGCCTGGATCCTTGAAGAGCAGCAAGAGCTTTTGGTCCTGGCACCTTTGGGGTGGGAGGAATCCCTGGGCATTGGCAACTGCTGAGCTGGGCTCCGGCTGTACTCATCGGCCCAGGCAGAGAGATTGTATTGGAGTTTGGGAGGCTGCAGAAAGAGGGAGCGCCAGCGTTTGTGGGGCTGTGAATGGGGTTGCCTGGATCCTTGAAGAGCAGCAAGAGCTCTTGGTCCTGGCACCTTTGGGGTGGGAGGAATCCCTGGGCGTTGGCAACTGCTGAGCTGGGCTCCGGCTCTACTCAGCGGCCCAGGCAGAGAGGTTGTATTGGTGTTTGGGAGGCTGCAGAAAGAGGGAGCGCCAGCGTTTGTGGGGCTGTGAATGGGGTTGCCTGGATCCTTGAAGAGCAGCAAGAGCTTTTGGTCCTGGCACCTTTGGGGTGGGAGGAATCCCTGGGCGTTCGCAACTGCTGAGCTGGGCTCCGGCTGTCCTCAGCGGCCCAGGCAGAGAGGTTGTATTGGAGTTTGGGAGGCTGCAGAAAGAGGGAGCGCCAGCGTTTGTGGGGCTGTGAATGGGGTTGCCTGGATCCTTGAAGAGCAGCAAGAGCTTTTGGTCCTGGCACCTTTGGGGTGGGAGGAATCCCTGGGCGTTCGCAACTGCTGAGCTGGGCTCCGGCTCTACTCAGCGGCCCAGGCAGAGAGGTTATATTGGAGTTTGGGAGGCTGCAGAAAGAGGGAGCGCCAGCGTTTGTGGGGCTGTGAATGGGGTTGCCTGGATCCTTGAAGAGCAGCAAGAGCTTTTGGTCCTGGCACCTTTGGGGTGGGAGGAATCCCTGGGCGTTCGCAACTGCTGAGCTGGGCTCCGGCTGTACTCAGTGGCCCAGGCAGAGAGATTGTATTGGAATTTGGGAGGCTGCAGAAAGAGGGAGGGCCAGCGTTTGTGGGGCTGTGAATGGGGTTGCCTGGATCCTTGAAGAGCAGCAAGAGCTCTTGGTCCTGGCACCTTTGGGGTGGGAGGAATCCCTGAACGTTGGCAACTGCTGAGCTGGGCTCCGGCTGTACTCATCGGCCCAGGCAGAGAGGTTGTATTGGAGTTTGGGAGGCTGCAGAAAGAGGGAGCGCCAGCGTTTGTGGGGCTGTGAATGGGGTTGCCTGGATCCTTGAAGAGCAGCAAGAGCTCTTGGTCCTGGCACCTTTGGGGTGGGAGGAATCCCTGGGCGTTCGCAACTGCTGAGCTGGGCTCCGGCTGTACTCAGCGGCCCAGGCAAAGAGATTGTATTGGAGTTTCGGAGGCTGCAGAAAGAGGGAGCGCCAGCGTTTGTGGGGCTGTGAATGGGGTTGCCTGGATCCTTGAAGAGCAGCAAGAGCTCTTGGTCCTGGCACCTTTGGGGTGGGAGGAATCCCTGGGCGTTCGCAACTGCTGAGCTGGGCTCCGGCTGTACTCATCGGCCCAGGCAGAGAGGTTGTATTGGAGTTTAGGAGGCTGCAGAAAGAGGGAGCGCCAGCGTTTGTGGGGCTGTGAATGGGGTTGCCTGGATCCTTGAAGAGCAGCAAGAGCTTTTGGTCCTGGCACCTTTGGGGTGGGAGGAATCCCTGGGCGTTCACAACTGCTGAGCTGGGCTCCGGCTGTCCTCATCGGCCCAGGCAGAGAGGTTGTATTGGAGTTTGGGAGGCTGCAGAAAGAGGGAGCGCCAGCGTTTGTGGGGCTGTGAATGGGGTTGCCTGGATCCTTGAAGAGCAGCAAGAGCTCTTGGTCCTGGCACCTTTGGGGTGGGAGGAATCCCTGGGCGTTCGCAACTGCTGAGCTGGGCTCCGGCTGTACTCAGCGGCCCAGGCAGAGAGGTTGTATTGGAGTTTGGGAGGCTGCAGAAAGAGGGAGCGCCAGCGTTTGTGGGGCTGTGAATGGGGTTGCCTGGATCCTTGAAGAGCAGCAAGAGCTCTTGGTCCTGGCACCTTTGGGGTGGGAGGAATCCCTGGGCGTTCGCAACTGCTGAGCTGGGCTCCGGCCTACTCAGCGGCCCAGGCAGAGAGATTGTATTGGAGTTTGGGAGGCTGCAGAAAGAGGGAGCGCCAGCGTTTGTGGGGCTGTGAATGGGGTTGCCTGGATCCTTGAAGAGCAGCAAGAGCTCTTGGTCCTGGCACCTTTGGGGTGGGAGGAATCCTTGGGCGTTCGCAACTGCTGAGCTGGGCTCCGGCTGTACTCAGCGGCCCAGGCAAAGAGATTGTATTGGAGTTTGGGAGGCTGCAGAAAGAGGGAGCGCCAGCGTTTGTGGGGCTGTGAATGGGGTTGCCTGGATCCTTGAAGAGCAGCAAGAGCTTTTGGTCCTGGCACCTTTGGGGTGGGAGGAATCCCTGGGCGTTCGCAACTGCTGAGCTGGGCTCCGGCTGTCCTCATCGGCCCAAGCAGAGAGGTTGTATTGGAGTTTGGGAGGCTGCAGAAAGAGGGAGCGCCAGCATTTGTGGGGCTGTGGATGGGGTTGCCTGGATCCTTGAAGAGCAGCAAGAGCTCTTGGTCCTGGCACCTTTGGGGTGGGAGGAATCCCTGGGCGTTCGCAACTGCTGAGCTGGGCTCCGGCTGTACTCAGCGGCCCAGGCAGAGAGATTGTATTGGAGTTTGGGAGGCTGCAGAAAGAGGGAGCGCCAGCGTTTGTGGGGCTGTGAATGGGGTTGCCTGGATCCTTGAAGAGCAGCAAGAGCTCTTGGTCCTGGCACCTTTGGGGTGGGAGGAATCCCTGGACGTTCGCAACTGCTGAGCTGGGCTCCGGCCTACTCAGCGGCCCAGGCAGAGAGGTTGTATTGGAGTTTGGGAGGCTGCAGAAAGAGGGAGCGCCAGCGTTTGTGGGGCTGTGAATGGGGTTGCCTGGATCCTTGAAGAGCAGCAAGAGCTCTTGGTCCTGGCACCTTTGGGGTGGGAGGAATCCCTGGGCGTTCGCAACTGCTGAGCTGGGCTCCGGCTGTACTCAGCGGCCCAGGCAGAGAGATTGTATTGGTGTTTGGGAGGCTGCAGAAAGAGGGAGCGCCAGCGTTTGTGGGGCTGTGAATGGGGTTGCCTGGATCCTTGAAGAGCAGCAAGAGCTTTTGGTCCTGGCACCTTTGGGGTGGGAGGAATCCCTGGACGTTCGCAACTGCTGAGCTGGGCTCCGGCTGTACTCATCGGCCCAGGCAGAGAGGTTGTATTGGAGTTTGGGAGGCTGCAGAAAGAGGGAGCGCCAGCGTTTGTGGGGCTGTGAATGGGGTTGCCTGGATCCTTGAAGAGCAGCAAGAGCTTTTGGTCCTGGCACCTTTGGGGTGGGAGGAATCCCTGGGAGTTCGCAACTGCTGAGCTGGGCTCCGGCTGTACTCAGTGGCCCAGGCAGAGAGATTGTATTGGAATTTGGGAGGCTGCAGAAAGAGGGAGGGCCAGCGTTTGTGGGGCTGTGAATGGGGTTGCCTGGATCCTTGAAGAGCAGCAAGAGCTCTTGGTCCTGGCACCTTTGGGGTGGGAGGAATCCCTGGACGTTGGCAACTGCTGAGCTGGGCTCCGGCTGTACTCATCAGCCAAGGCAGAGAGATTTTATTGGAGTTTGGGAGGCTGCAGAAAGAGGGAGCGCCAGCGTTTGTGGGGCTGTGAATGGGGTTGCCTGGATCCTTGAAGAGCAGCAAGAGCTCTTGGTCCTGGCACCTTTGGGGTGGGAGGAATCCCTGGGCGTTGGCAACTGCTGAGCTGGGCTCCGGCTGTACTCATCAGCCAAGGCAAAGAGATTGTATTGGAGTTTGGGAGGCTGCAGAAAGAGGGAGCGCCAGCGTTTGTGGGGCTGTGAATTGGGTTGCCTGGATCCTTGAAGAGCAGCAAGAGCTTTTGGTGCTGGCACCTTTGGGGTGGGAGGAATCCCTGGGCGTTCGCAACTGCTGAGCTGGGCTCCGGCTGTACTCAGCGGCCCAGGCAGAGAGGTTGTATTGGAGTTTGGGAGGCTGCAGAAAGAGGGAACGCCAGCGTTTGTGGGGCTGTGAATGGGGTTGCCTGGATCCTTGAAGAGCAGCAAGAGCTCTTGGTCCTGGCACCTTTGGGGTGGGAGGAATCCCTGGGCGTTCGCAACTGCTGAGCTGGGCTCCGGCTCTGCTCGTCGGCCCAGGCAGAGAGGTTGTATTGGAGTTTGGGAGGCTGCAGAAAGAGGGAGCGCCAGCGTTTGTGGGGCTGTGAATGGGGTTGCCTGGATCCTTGAAGAGCAGCAAGAGCTTTTGGTGCTGGCACCTTTGGGGTGGGAGGAATCCCTGGGCGTTGGCAACTGCTGAGCTGGGCTCCGGCTGTACTCAGCGGCCCAGGCAGAGAGATTGTATTGGAGTTTGGGAGGCTGCAGAAAGAGGGAGTGCCAGCATTTGTGGGGCTGTGAATGGGGTTGCCTGGATCCTTGAAGAGCAGCAAGAGCTCTTGGTCCTGGCACCTTTGGGGTGGGAGGAATCCCTGGGCGTTCGCAACTGCTGAGCTGGGCTCCAGCTCTAGTCAGCGGCCCAGGCAAAGAGATTTTATTGGAGTTTGGGAGGCTGCAGAAAGAGGGAGCGCCAGCGTTTGTGGGGCTGTGAATGGGGTTGCCTGGATCCTTGAAGAGCAGCAAGAGCTCTTGGTCCTGGCACCTTTGGGGTGGGAGGAATCCCTGGGCGTTCGCAACTGCTGAGCTGGGCTCCGGCCTACTCAGCGGCCCAGGCAGAGAGATTGTATTGGAGTTTGGGAGGCTGCAGAAAGAGGGAGCGCCAGCGTTTGTGGGGCTGTGAATGGGGTTGCCTGGATCCTTGAAGAGCAGCAAGAGCTCTTGGTCCTGGCACCTTTGGGGTGGGAGGAATCCTTGGGCGTTCGCAACTGCTGAGCTGGGCTCCGGCTGTACTCAGCGGCCCAGGCAAAGAGATTGTATTGGAGTTTGGGAGGCTGCAGAAAGAGGGAGCGCCAGCGTTTGTGGGGCTGTGAATGGGGTTGCCTGGATCCTTGAAGAGCAGCAAGAGCTTTTGGTCCTGGCACCTTTGGGGTGGGAGGAATCCCTGGGCGTTCGCAACTGCTGAGCTGGGCTCCGGCTGTCCTCATCGGCCCAAGCAGAGAGGTTGTATTGGAGTTTGGGAGGCTGCAGAAAGAGGGAGCGCCAGCATTTGTGGGGCTGTGGATGGGGTTGCCTGGATCCTTGAAGAGCAGCAAGAGCTCTTGGTCCTGGCACCTTTGGGGTGGGAGGAATCCCTGGGCGTTCGCAACTGCTGAGCTGGGCTCCGGCTGTCCTCAGCGGCCCAGGCAGAGAGATTGTATTGGAGTTTGGGAGGCTGCAGAAAGAGGGAGCGCCAGCGTTTGTGGGGCTGTGAATGGGGTTGCCTGGATCCTTGAAGAGCAGCAAGAGCTCTTGGTCCTGGCACCTTTGGGGTGGGAGGAATCCCTGGACGTTCGCAACTGCTGAGCTGGGCTCCGGCCTACTCAGCGGCCCAGGCAGAGAGATTGTATTGGACTGTGGGAGGCTGCAGAAAGAGGGAGCGCCAGCGTTTGTGGGGCTGTGAATGGGGTTGCCTGGATCCTTGAAGAGCAGCAAGAGCTCTTGGTCCTGGCACCTTTGGGGTGGGAGGAATCCCTGGGCGTTCGCAACTGCTGAGCTGGGCTCCGGCTGTACTCAGCGGCCCAGGCAGAGAGATTGTATTGGTGTTTGGGAGGCTGCAGAAAGAGGGAGCGCCAGCGTTTGTGGGGCTGTGAATGGGGTTGCCTGGATCCTTGAAGAGCAGCAAGAGCTTTTGGTCCTGGCACCTTTGGGGTGGGAGGAATCCCTGGACGTTCGCAACTGCTGAGCTGGGCTCCGGCCTACTCAGCGGCCCAGGCAGAGAGATTGTATTGGAGTTTGGGAGGCTGCAGAAAGAGGGAGCGCCAGCGTTTGTGGGGGTGTGAATGGGGTCGCCTGGATCCTTGAAGAGCAGCAAGAGCTTTTGGTCCTGGCACCTTTGGGGTGGGAGGAATCCCTGGGCGTTGGCAACTGCTGAGCTGGGCTCCGGCTGTACTCAGCGGCCCAGGCAGAGAGATTGTATTGGAGTTTGGGAGGCTGCAGAAAGAGGGAGCGCCAGCGTTTGTGGGGCTGTGAATGGGGTTGCCTGGATCCTTGAAGAGCAGCAAGAGCTTTTGGTCCTGGCACCTTTGGGGTGGGAGGAATCCCTGGGCGTTGGCAACTGCTGAGCTGGGCTCCGGCTCTACTCAGCGGCCCAGGCAGAGAGGTTGTATTGGTGTTTGGGAGGCTGCAGAAAGAGGGAGCGCCAGCGTTTGTGGGGCTGTGAATGGGGTTGCCTGGATCCTTGAAGAGCAGCAAGAGCTCTTGGTCCTGGCACCTTTGGGGTGGGAGGAATCCCTGGGCGTTCGCAACTGCTGAGCTGGGCTCCGGCTGTACTCAGCGGCCCAGGCAGAGAGGTTGTATTGGAGTTTGGGAGGCTGCAGAAAGAGGGAGCGCCAGCGTTTGTGGGGCTGTGAATGGGGTTGCCTGGATCCTTGAAGAGCAGCAAGAGCTTTTGGACCTGGCACCTTTGGGGTGGGAGGAATCCCTGGGCGTTCGCAACTGCTGAGCTGGGCTCCGGCTGTACTCATCGGCCCAGGCAGAGAGGTTGTATTGGAGTTTGGGAGGCTGCAGAAAGAGGGAGCGCCAGCGTTTGTGGGGCTGTGAATGGGGTTGCCTGGATCCTTGAAGAGCAGCAAGAGCTTTTGGTCCTGGCACCTTTGGGGTGGGAGGAATCCCTGGGAGTTCGCAACTGCTGAGCTGGGCTCCGGCTGTACTCAGTGGCCCAGGCAGAGAGATTGTATTGGAATTTGGGAGGCTGCAGAAAGAGGGAGGGCCAGCGTTTGTGGGGCTGTGAATGGGGTTGCCTGGATCCTTGAAGAGCAGCAAGAGCTCTTGGTCCTGGCACCTTTGGGGTGGGAGGAATCCCTGGACGTTGGCAACTGCTGAGCTGGGCTCCGGCTGTACTCATCAGCCAAGGCAGAGAGATTTTATTGGAGTTTGGGAGGCTGCAGAAAGAGGGAGCGCCAGCGTTTGTGGGGCTGTGAATGGGGTTGCCTGGATCCTTGAAGAGCAGCAAGAGCTCTTGGTCCTGGCACCTTTGGGGTGGGAGGAATCCCTGGGCGTTCGCAACTGCTGAGCTGGGCTCCGGCTGTACTCATCAGCCAAGGCAAAGAGATTGTATTGGAGTTTGGGAGGCTGCAGAAAGAGGGAGCGCCAGCGTTTGTGGGGCTGTGAATTGGGTTGCCTGGATCCTTGAAGAGCAGCAAGAGCTTTTGGTGCTGGCACCTTTGGGGTGGGAGGAATCCCTGGGCGTTCGCAACTGCTGAGCTGGGCTCCGGCTGTACTCAGCGGCCCAGGCAGAGAGGTTGTATTGGAGTTTGGGAGGCTGCAGAAAGAGGGAACGCCAGCGTTTGTGGGGCTGTGAATGGGGTTGCCTGGATCCTTGAAGAGCAGCAAGAGCTCTTGGTCCTGGCACCTTTGGGGTGGGAGGAATCCCTGGGCGTTCGCAACTGCTGAGCTGGGCTCCGGCTCTGCTCGTCGGCCCAGGCAGAGAGGTTGTATTGGAGTTTGGGAGGCTGCAGAAAGAGGGAGCGCCAGCGTTTGTGGGGCTGTGAATGGGGTTGCCTGGATCCTTGAAGAGCAGCAAGAGCTCTTGGTCCTGGCACCTTTGGGGTGGGAGGAATCCCTGGGCGTTCGCAACTGCTGAGCTGGGCTCCGGCTGTACTCAGCGGCCCAGGCAAAGAGATTGTATTGGAGTTTCGGAGGCTGCAGAAAGAGGGAGCGCCAGCGTTTGTGGGGCTGTGAATGGGGTTGCCTGGATCCTTGAAGAGCAGCAAGAGCTCTTGGTCCTGGCACCTTTGGGGTGGGAGGAATCCCTGGGCGTTCGCAACTGCTGAGCTGGGCTCCGGCTGTACTCAGCGGCCCAGGCAGAGAGATTGTATTGGAGTTTGGGAGGCTGCAGAAAGAGGGAGTGCCAGCATTTGTGGGGCTGTGAATGGGGTTGCCTGGATCCTTGAAGAGCAGCAAGAGCTTTTGGTCCTGGCACCTTTGGGGTGGGAGGAATCCCTGGGCGTTCGCAACTGCTGAGCTGGGCTCCAGCTCTAGTCAGCGGCCCAGGCAAAGAGATTTTATTGGAGTTTGGGAGGCTGCAGAAAGAGGGAGCGCCAGCGTTTGTGGGGCTGTGAATGGGGTTGCCTGGATCCTTGAAGAGCAGCAAGAGCTCTTGGTCCTGGCACCTTTGGGGTGGGAGGAATCCCTGGGCGTTCGCAACTGCTGAGCTGGGCTCCGGCTGTACTCAGCGGCCCAGGCAGAGAGGTTGTATTGGAGTTTGGGAGGCTGCAGAAAGAGGGAGCGCCAGCGTTTGTGGGGCTGTGAATGGGGTTGCCTGGATCCTTGAAGAGCAGCAAGAGCTCTTGGTCCTGGCACCTTTGGGGTGGGAGGAATCCCTGGGCGTTCGCAACTGCTGAGCTGGGCTCCGGCTGTACTCAGCGGCCCAGGCAGAGAGATTGTATTGGAGTTTGGGAGGCTGCAGAAAGAGGGAGCGCCAGCGTTTGTGGGGCTGTGAATGGGGTTGCCTGGATCCTTGAAGAGCAGCAAGAGCTCTTGGTCCTGGCACCTTTGGGGTGGGAGGAATCCCTGGACGTTCGCAACTGCTGAGCTGGGCTCCGGCCTACTCATCGGCCCAGGCAGAGAGATTGTATTGGACTGTGGGACGCTGCAGAAAGAGGGAGCGCCAGCGTTTGTGGGGCTGTGAATGGGGTTGCCTGGATCCTTGAAGAGCAGCAAGAGCTCTTGGTCCTGGCACCTTTGGGGTGGGAGGAATCCCTGGGCGTTGGCAACTGCTGAGCTGGGCTCCGGCTGTACTCATCGGCCCAGGCAAAGAGATTGTATTGGAGTTTGGGAGGCTGCAGAAAGAGGGAGCGCCAGCGTTTGTGGGGCTGTGAATGGGGTTGCCTGGATCCTTGAAGAGCAGCAAGAGCTCTTGGTCCTGGCACCTTTGGGGTGGGAGGAATCCCTGGGCGTTCGCAACTGCTGAGCTGGGCTCCGGCTGTCCTCATCGGCCCAGGCAGAGAGGTTGTATTGGAGTTTGGGAGGCTGCAGAAAGAGGGAGCGCCAGCGTTTGTGGGGCTGTGAATGGGGTTGCCTGGATCCCTGAAGAGCAGCAAGAGCTTTTGGTCCTGGCACCTTTGGGGTGGGAGGAATCCCTGGGCGTTCGCAACTGCTGAGCTGGGCTCCGGCTCTGCTCAGCGGCCCAGGCAGAGAGATTGTATGGGAGTTTGGGAGGCTGCAGAAAGAGGGAGCGCCAGCGTTTGTGGGGCTGTGAATGGGGTTGCCTGGATCCTTGAAGAGCAGCAAGAGCTCTTGGTCCTGGCACCTTTGGGGTGGGAGGAATCCCTGGACGTTCGCAACTGCTGAGCTGGGCTCCGGCCTACTCAGCGGCCCAGGCAGAGAGATTGTATTGGACTGTGGGAGGCTGCAGAAAGAGGGAGCGCCAGCGTTTGTGGGGCTGTGAATGGGGTTGCCTGGATCCTTGAAGAGCAGCAAGAGCTTTTGGTCCTGGCACCTTTGGGGTGGGAGGAATCCCTGGGCGTTCGCAACTGCTGAGCTGGGCTCCGGCTGTCCTCATCGGCCCAGGCAAAGAGATTGTATTGGAGTTTGGGAGGCTGCAGAAAGAGGGAGCGCCAGCGTTTGTGGGGCTGTGAATGGGGTTGCCTGGATCCTTGAAGAGCAGCAAGAGCTTTTGGTCCTGGCACCTTTGGGGTGGGAGGAATCCCTGGGCGTTCACAACTGCTGAGCTGGGCTCCAGCTGTACTCAGCGGCCCAGGCAGAGAGGTTGTATTGGAGTTTGGGAGGCTGCAGAAAGAGGGAGCGCCAGCGTTTGTGGGGCTGTGAATGGGGTTGCCTGGATCCTTGAAGAGCAGCAAGAGCTCTTGGTCCTGGCACCTTTGGGGTGGGAAGAATCCCTGGGCGTTCGCAACTGCTGAGCTGGGCTCCGGCTCTACTCAGCGGCCCAGGCAGAGAGGTTGTATTGGAGTTTGGGAGGCTGCAGAAAGAGGGAGCGCCAGCGTTTGTGGGGCTGTGAATGGGGTTGCCTGGATCCTTGAAGAGCAGCAAGAGCTCTTGGTCCTGGCACCTTTGGGGTGGGAGGAATCCCTGGGCGTTCGCAACTGCTGAGCTGGGCTCCGGCTGTACTCAGCGGCCCAGGCAGAGGGGTTGTATTGGTGTTTGGGAGGCTGCAGAAAGA